>NW_027465405.1:0-28712 GCF_043290135.1 Rhipicephalus microplus | reverse complement strand
GGACTCCGCAACTAGAAACTCCACAGCTAGAAACTCCACAACATTAAACTCCACTACTAGATACTCCACAACTTGAAACTCCACAACTAGAAACTCTGCAAATAGAAACTCCACAACTCGAAACTCCACAACTGGAATTCCACAACTAGACACTCCACAACAAAAAACTCTTCAACTAGAAACTCCTAAACTAGAGGCTCCACAACTAGAGAATCTACAACTAGAGACTTCAAACTAGAAACTCAACAACTAGAAACTCCACAACTAAAAACTCAACAACTAGAAACTCCACAGCTTGAGACTCCGCAACTTGAAACTCCACAACTAGAAACTCCGCAACTAGAAACTCCACAACTAGGGACTCCACAACTAGAAACTCCACAACTAGAAACTCCACAACTCGAAACTCCACTACTAGATACTCCACAACTGGAAACTCGACAACTAGAAACTCCACATCTAGAGACTCCACAACTTGAAACTCCACAACTAGAGACTCCACAACTTGAAACTCCACAAGTTTAAACTCCACAACTTGAGACTCCACAACTAGAAACTCCGCAACTAGAAACTCCACAACTGGAAAATCCCCAACTAGAAACTCCGCAACTAGAAACTCCGCAACAGGAGACTCTACAACTAGAAACTCCACAACTAGAAACTCGAAAACTAGAAACTCCACAACTAGAAACTTCACAACTAGAAACTCCGCAACTAGAGACTCCACAACTAGAAACTTCACAACTTGAAACTCCTCAAATAGAACCTCCACAACCAGAAACTCCACAACTAGAAACTCCGCAACTAGAAACTCCGCAACTAGAGACTCCACAACTAGAAACTCCACAACTAGAAACTCCACAACTTCAAACTCCATTAAAACAGACTCGGCAACTAGAAATTCCATATCTAGAAACTCCACAACTAGAAACTGCAAAACTAGAGACTTCACAACTAGAAACTCAACAACTAGAAACTCCACAACTAAAAACTCCACAACTGGAAACTCCACAACTTGAGACTCCGCAACTTGAAACTTCACAACTAGAAACTCCACTATTAAAAACTCCGCAACTAGAAACTCCGCAACTAAAAACTCCACAACTTAAAACTCCACAACTAGATACTCCACAACTGGAAACTCCACAACTAGATACTTCACAACTGGAAACTCCACAACTAGATACTCCACAACTCGAAACTCCACAACTAGAAACTCCACAACTAGAGACTCCACAACTCGAAACTCCACAACTAGAAACTCCACAACCAGAAACTCCGCAACTCCACAACTAGAGACTCCACAACTGGAAACTCCACAACTAGATACTCTGCAACTAGAAACTCCACAACTAGACACTCCACAACTTGAAACTCCACAACTCTAAGCTCCACAACTTGAGACTCCACAACTAGAAACTCCGCAACTTGAAACTCCGCAGCTTGAGACTCCGCAACTAGAAATTCCACAACTAGGGACTCCGCAACTAGAAACTCCACAGCTAGAAACTCCACAACATTAAACTCCACTACTAGATACTCCACAACTTGAAACTCCACAACTAGAAACTCTGCAAATAGAAACTCCACAACTCGAAACTCCACAACTGGAATTCCACAACTAGACACTCCACAACAAAAAACTCTTCAACTAGAAACTCCTAAACTAGAGGCTCCACAACTAGAGAATCTACAACTAGAGACTTCAAACTAGAAACTCAACAACTAGAAACTCCACAACTAAAAACTCAACAACTAGAAACTCCACAGCTTGAGACTCCGCAACTTGAAACTCCACAACTAGAAACTCCGCAACTAGAAACTCCACAACTAGGGACTCCACAACTAGAAACTCCACAACTAGAAACTCCACAACTCGAAACTCCACTACTAGATACTCCACAACTGGAAACTCGACAACTAGAAACTCCACATCTAGAGACTCCACAACTTGAAACTCCACAACTAGAGACTCCACAACTTGAAACTCCACAAGTTTAAACTCCACAACTTGAGACTCCACAACTAGAAACTCCGCAACTAGAAACTCCACAACTGGAAAATCCCCAACTAGAAACTCCGCAACTAGAAACTCCGCAACAGGAGACTCTACAACTAGAAACTCCACAACTAGAAACTCGAAAACTAGAAACTCCACAACTAGAAACTTCACAACTAGAAACTCCGCAACTAGAGACTCCACAACTAGAAACTTCACAACTTGAAACTCCTCAAATAGAAACTCCACAACCAGAAACTCCACAACTAGAAACTCCGCAACTAGAAACTCCGCAACTAGAGACTCCACAACTAGAAACTCCACAACTAGAAACTCCACAACTTCAAACTCCATTAAAACAGACTCGGCAACTAGAAATTCCATATCTAGAAACTCCACAACTAGAAACTGCAAAACTAGAGACTTCACAACTAGAAACTCAACAACTAGAAACTCCACAACTAAAAACTCCACAACTGGAAACTCCACAACTTGAGACTCCGCAACTTGAAACTTCACAACTAGAAACTCCACTATTAAAAACTCCGCAACTAGAAACTCCGCAACTAAAAACTCCACAACTTAAAACTCCACAACTAGATACTCCACAACTGGAAACTCCACAACTAGATACTTCACAACTGGAAACTCCACAACTAGATACTCCACAACTCGAAACTCCACAACTAGAAACTCCACAACTAGAGACTCCACAACTCGAAACTCCACAACTAGAAACTCCACAACCAGAAACTCCGCAACTCCACAACTAGAGACTCCACAACTGGAAACTCCACAACTAGATACTCTGCAACTAGAAACTCCACAACTAGACACTCCACAACTTGAAACTCCACAACTCTAAGCTCCACAACTTGAGACTCCACAACTAGAAACTCCGCAACTTGAAACTCCGCAGCTTGAGACTCCGCAACTAGAAATTCCACAACTAGGGACTCCGCAACTAGAAACTCCACAGCTAGAAACTCCACAACATTAAACTCCACTACTAGATACTCCACAACTTGAAACTCCACAACTAGAAACTCTGCAAATAGAAACTCCACAACTCGAAACTCCACAACTGGAATTCCACAACTAGACACTCCACAACAAAAAACTCTTCAACTAGAAACTCCTAAACTAGAGGCTCCACAACTAGAGAATCTACAACTAGAGACTTCAAACTAGAAACTCAACAACTAGAAACTCCACAACTAAAAACTCAACAACTAGAAACTCCACAGCTTGAGACTCCGCAACTTGAAACTCCACAACTAGAAACTCCGCAACTAGAAACTCCACAACTAGGGACTCCACAACTAGAAACTCCACAACTAGAAACTCCACAACTCGAAACTCCACTACTAGATACTCCACAACTGGAAACTCGACAACTAGAAACTCCACATCTAGAGACTCCACAACTTGAAACTCCACAACTAGAGACTCCACAACTTGAAACTCCACAAGTTTAAACTCCACAACTTGAGACTCCACAACTAGAAACTCCACAACTAGAAACTCCACAACTGGAAACTCCCCAACTAGACACTCCGCAACTAGAAACTCCGCAACAGGAGACTCTACAACTAGAAACTCCACAACTAGAAACTCAAAAACTAGAAACTCCACAAATAGAAACTTCACAACTAGAAACTCCGCAACTAGAGACTCCACAACTAGAAACTCCACAACTTGAAACTCCTCAAATAGAAACTCCACAACCAGAAACTCCACAACTAGAAACTCCGCAACTAGAAACTCCGCAACTAGAGACTCCACAACTAGAAACTCCACAACTAGAAACTCCACAACTTCAAACTCCATTAAAACAAACTCGGCAACTAGAAATTCCATATCTAGAAACTCCACAACTAGAAACTGCAAAACTAGAGACTTCACAACTAGAAACTCAACAACTAGAAACTCCACAACTAAAAACTCCACAACTGGAAACTCCACAACTTGGGACTCCGCAACTTGAAACTTCACAACTAGAAACTCCGCTATTAAAAACTCCGCAACTAGAAACTCCGCAACTAAAAACTTCACAACTTAAAACTCCACAACTAGATACTCCACAACTGGAAACTCCACAACTAGATACTTCACAACTGGAAACTCCACAACTAGAAACTCCACAACTAGAGACTCCACAACTCGAAACTCCACAACTAGAAACTCCACAACTAGAAACTCCACAACCAGAAACTCCGCAACTCCACAACTAGAAACTCCACAACTGGAAACTCCATAACTAGATACTCTGCAACTAGAAACTCCACAACTAGAGACTCCACAACTTGAAACTCCACAACTTTAAGCTCCACAACTTGAGACTGCACAACTAGAAACTCCGCAACTTGAAACTCCGCAGCTTGAGACTCCGCAACTGGAAATTCCACAACTACGGACTCCGCCACTAGAAACTCCACAGCTAGAAACTCCACAACTGGAAACTCCACTACTAGATACTCCACAACTGGAAACTCGGCAACTAGAAACTCTACGACTAGAGACTCCACAACTTGAAACTCCACAACTAGAGACTCTGCAACTAGAAACTCCACAACTCGAAACTCCACAACTGGAAACTCCACAACTAGAAACTCAACAGCTTGAGACTCCGCAACTTGAAACTCCACAACCTGAAACTTCGCAACTAGAAACTCCGCAACTAGGGAATCCACAACTAGAAACTCCACAACTAGAAACTCCACAACTCGAAACTCCACTACTAGATACTCCACAACTGGAAACTCGACAACTAGAAACTCCACAACTAGAGACTCCACAATTTGAAACTCCACAACTAGAGACTCTGCAACTAGAAACTCAACAACTAGATACTCCGCAACTGAACAACTAGAAACTCCACAACTGGAAAATCCACAACTAGATACTCCACAACTAGAAAATCTACAACTAGAAACTCCACAACTATAGACTCCACAACTTGAAACTCCACAAGTTTAAACTCCACAACTGAGACTCCACAAGTAGAAACTCCACAACTAGAAACTCCACAACTGGAAACTCCCCAACTAGAAACTGCGCAACTAGAAACTCCGCAACAGGAGACTCTACAACTAGAAACTCCACAACTAGAAACTTCAAAACTAGAAACTCCACAACTAGAAACTTCACAACTAGAAACTCCGCAACTAGAGACTCCACAACTAGAAACTCCACAACTTGAAACTCCACAACTAGAAACTCCACAACCAGAAACTCCACAACTAGAAACTCCGCAACTAGAAACTCCACAAATAGAGACTCGGCAACTAGAAATTTCATATCTAGAAACTCCACAACGAGAAACTGTAAAACTAGACTTCACAACTAGAAACTCAACAACTAGAAACTCCACAACTAAAAACTCCACAACTGGAAACTCCACAACTTGAGACTCCGCAACTTGAAACTCCACAACAATAAACTCCGCTATTAAAACTCCGCAACTAGAAACTCCGCAACTAGAAACTCCACAACTTGAAACTCCACAACTAGATACTCCACAACTGGAAACTCCACAACTAGATACTTCACAAATGGAAACTCCACAACTAGATACTCCACAACTGGAAACTCCACAACTAGAAACTCCACAACTAGAGACTCCACAACTCGAAACTCCACAACTAGAAACTTCACAACTAGAAACTCCACAACTGGAAACTCCCCAACTAGATACTCCGCAACTAGAAACTCCACAACTAGAGACTCCACAACTTGAAACTCCACAACTAGAAACTCCACAAATAGAAACTCTGCAACTAGAGACTCCACAACTAGAAACTCCCCAACTAGAAACTCCGCAACTAGAAACTCTGCAACAGAAGACTCTACAACTAGAAACTCCACGACTAGAAACTCCAAAACTAGAAACTCCACAACTCGAAACTCCACAACTGGAAACTCCACAACTAGACACTCCACAACTAAAAACTCTTCAACTTGAAACTCCTCAACTAGAAACTCCACAACCAGAAACTTCACAAATAGAAACTCCGCAACTAGAAACTCCACAACTAGAGACTCCTAAACTAGAAACTCCACAACTAGAAACTCCACAACTACAAACTACACAACTGGAAACTCCACAACTAGAGACTCCTCAACTCGAAACTCCACAACTAGAAACTCCACAACTAAAAACTCCACAACCAGAGACTCCACAGCTTCACAACTAGAAACTCCACAACTGGAAACTCCACAACTAGATACTCTGCAACTAGAAACTCCACAACTAGAGACTCCACAACTTGAAACTCCACAACTTGAAACTCCACAACTTGAGACTCCACAACTAGAAACTCCACAACTTGAAACTCCGCAGCTTGAGACTCCGCAACTAGAAACTCCACAACTAGGGACTCCGCAACTAGAAACTCCACAACTTGAAACTCCACAACTGGAAACTCGACTACTAGATACTCCACAACTGGAAACTCGGCAACTAGAAACTCCACAACTAGAGACTCCACAACTTGGAACTCCACAACTAGAGACTCTGCAACTAGAAACTCCACAACTCGAAATTCCACAACTGGAAACTCCACAACTAGAAACTCAACAGCTTGAGACTCCGCAACTTGAAACTCCACAACTTGAAACTTTGCAACTAGAAACTCCGCAACTAGGGACTCCTCAACTAGAAACTCCACAACTAGAAACTCCACAACTCGAAACTCCACTACTAGATACTCAACAACTGGAAACTCGACAACTAGAAACTCCACATCTAGAGACTCCACAATTTGAAACTCCACAACTAGAGACTCTGCAACTAGAAACTCAACAACTAGATACTCCGCAACTGAACAACTAGAAACTCCACAACTGGAAAATCCACAACTAGATACTCCACAACTGGAAACTCCCCAACTAGAAACTCCGCAACTAGAAACTCCGCAACAGGAGACTCTACAACTAGAAACTCCACAACTAGAAACTTCAAAACTAGAAACTCCACAACTAGAAACTTCACAACTAGAAACTCCGCAACTAGAGACTCCACAACTAGAAACTCCACAACTTGAAACTCCACAACTAGAAACTCCACAACCAGAAACTCCACAACTAGAAACTCCGCAACTAGAAACTCCACAAATAGAGACTCGGCAACTAGAAATTTCATATCTAGAAACTCCACAACGAGAAACTGTAAAACTAGACTTCACAACTAGAAACTCAACAACTAGAAACTCCACAACTAAAAACTCCACAACTGGAAACTCCACAACTTGAGACTCCGCAACTTGAAACTCCACAACAATAAACTCCGCTATTAAAACTCCGCAACTAGAAACTCCGCAACTAGAAACTCCACAACTTGAAACTCCACAACTAGATACTCCACAACTGGAAACTCCACAACTAGATACTTCACAAATGGAAACTCCACAACTAGATACTCCACAACTGGAAACTTCACAACTAGAAACTCCACAACTAGAGACTCCACAACTCGAAACTCCACAACTAGAAACTCCACAACTAGAAACTCCACAACCGGAAACTCCACAACTAGATACTCCGCAACTAGAAACTCCACAACTAGAGACTCCACAACTTGAAACTCCACAACTAGAAACTCCACAAATAGAAACTCTGCAACTAGAGACTCCACAACTAGAAACTCCACAACTAGAAACTCCGCAACTAGAAACTCCACAACTAGAAACTCCACAACTAGAAACTCCACAACTAGAGATTCCGCAACTAGAAACTCCACAACTAGAGACTCCGCAACTAGAAACTCCACAGCTAGAAACTCCAAAACTAGAAACTCCACAACTCGAAACTCCACAACTGGAAACTCCACAACTAGACACTCCACAACTAAAAACTCTTCAACTTGAAACTCCACAACTCGAAACTCCGCAACTAGAAACTCCGCAACTAGAGACTCCTAAACTAGAAACTCCACAACTAGAAACTCCACAACTACAAACTACACAAATACAGATGTGGCAACTAGAAATTCCATATCTAGAAACTCCAAAGCTAGAAACTGCAAAACTAGAGACTTTACAACTAGAAACTCAACAGCTAGAAACTCCACAACTAAAAACTCCACAACTGGAAACTCCACAACTTGAGACTCCGCAACTTTAAACTTCACAACTAGAAACTCCGCTATTAAAAACTCCGCAACTAGAAACTCCGCAACTAGAAACTCCACAACTTAAAACTCCACAACTAGATACTCCACAACTGGAAACTCCACAACTAGATACTTCACAACTGGAAACTTCACAACTAGATACTCCACAACTAAAAACTCCACAACTAGAAACTCCACAACTAGAGACTCCACAAGTCGAAACTCCACAACTAGAAACTCCACAACTAGAAACTCCACAACCAGAGACTCCGCGACTTCACAACTAGAAACTCCACAACTGCAAACTCCACAAATAGATACTCTGCAACTAGAAACTCCACAACTAGAGACTCCACAACTTGAAACTCCACAACTTTAAACTCCATAGCTTGAGACTCCACAACTGGAAACTCCACAACTTGAAACTCCACAGCTTGAGACTCCGCAACTAGAAACTCCACAACTAGGGACTCCACAACTGGAAACTCCACTACTAGATACTCCACAACTGAAAACTCGGCAACTAGAAACTCCACAACTAGAGACTCCACAACTTGAAACTCCACAACTAGAGACTCTGCAACTAGAAACTCCACAACTCGAAACTCCACAACTGGAAACTCCACAACGAGACACTCCACAACAAAAAACTCTTCAACTAGAAACTCCTAAACTAGAGACTTCTACAACTAGAGAATCTAGAACTAGAGACTTCAAACTAGAAACTCAACAACTAGAAACTCCACAACTAAAAACTCAACAACTAGAAACTCCCCAGCTTGAGACTCCGCAACTTGAAACTCCACAACTAGAAACTCCGCAACTTGAAACTCCACAACAAGGGACTCGACAACTAGAAACTCCACAACTAGAAACTTCACAACTCGAAACTCCACTACTAGATACTCCACAACTGGAAACTCGACAACTAGAAACTTCACATCTAGAGACTCCACAACTTGAAACTCCACAACTAGAGACTCTGCAACTAGAAACTCAACAACTAGAAACTCCACAACTAGAAACTCAACAACTAGAAACTCCACAACTAAAAACTCAACAACTAGAAACTCCACAGCTTGAGACTCCGCAACTTGAAACTCCACAACTAGAAACTCCGCAACTAGAAACTCCACAACTAGGGACTCCACAACTAGAAACTCCACAACTAGAAACTCCACAACTAGAAACTCCACTACTAGATACTCCACAACTGGAAACTCGACAACTAGAAACTCCACATCTAGAGACTCCACAACTTGAAACTCCACAACTAGAGACTCCACAACTTGAAACTCCACAAGTTTAAACTCCACAACTTGAGACTCCACAACTAGAAACTCCACAACTAGAAACTCCACAACTGGAAACTCCCCAACTAGAAACTCCGCAACTAGAAACTCCGCAACAGGAGACTCTACAACTAGAAACTCCACAACTAGAAACTCAAAAACTAGAAACTCCACAAATAGAAACTTCACAACTAGAAACTCCGCAACTAGAGACTCCACAACTAGAAACTTCACAACTTGAAACTCCTCAAATAGAAACTCCACAACCAGAAACTCCACAACTAGAAACTCCGCAACTAGAAACTCCGCAACTAGAGACTCCACAACTAGAAACTCCACAACTAGAAACTCCACAACTTCAAACTCCATTAAAACAAACTCGGCAACTAGAAATTCCATATCTAGAAACTCCACAACTAGAAACTGCAAAACTAGAGACTTCACAACTAGAAACTCAACAACTAGAAACTCCACAACTAAAAACTCCACAACTGGAAACTCCACAACTTGGGACTCCGCAACTTGAAACTTCACAACTAGAAACTCCGCTATTAAAAACTCCGCAACTAGAAACTCCGCAACTAAAAACTTCACAACTTAAAACTCCACAACTAGATACTCCACAACTGGAAACTCCACAACTAGATACTTCACAACTGGAAACTCCACAACTAGAAACTCCACAACTAGAGACTCCACAACTCGAAACTCCACAACTAGAAACTCCACAACTAGAAACTCCACAACCAGAAACTCCGCAACTCCACAACTAGAAACTCCACAACTGGAAACTCCATAACTAGATACTCTGCAACTAGAAACTCCACAACTAGAGACTCCACAACTTGAAACTCCACAACTTTAAGCTCCACAACTTGAGACTGCACAACTAGAAACTCCGCAACTTGAAACTCCGCAGCTTGAGACTCCGCAACTGGAAATTCCACAACTACGGACTCCGCCACTAGAAACTCCACAGCTAGAAACTCCACAACTGGAAACTCCACTACTAGATACTCCACAACTGGAAACTCGGCAACTAGAAACTCTACGACTAGAGACTCCACAACTTGAAACTCCACAACTAGAGACTCTGCAACTAGAAACTCCACAACTCGAAACTCCACAACTGGAAACTCCACAACTAGAAACTCAACAGCTTGAGACTCCGCAACTTGAAACTCCACAACCTGAAACTTCGCAACTAGAAACTCCGCAACTAGGGAATCCACAACTAGAAACTCCACAACTAGAAACTCCACAACTCGAAACTCTACTACTAGATACTCCACAACTGGAAACTCGACAACTAGAAACTCCACATCTAGAGACTCCACAATTTGAAACTCCACAACTAGAGACTCTGCAACTAGAAACTCAACAACTAGATACTCCGCAACTGAACAACTAGAAACTCCACAACTGGAAAATCCACAACTAGATACTCCACAACTAGAAAATCTACAACTAGAAACTCCACAACTATAGACTCCACAACTTGAAACTCCACAAGTTTAAACTCCACAACTGAGACTCCACAAGTAGAAACTCCACAACTAGAAACTCCACAACTGGAAACTCCCCAACTAGAAACTGCGCAACTAGAAACTCCGCAACAGGAGACTCTACAACTAGAAACTCCACAACTAGAAACTTCAAAACTAGAAACTGCACAACTAGAAACTTCACAACTAGAAACTCCGCAACTAGAGACTCCACAACTAGAAACTCCACAACTTGAAACTCCACAACTAGAAACTCCACAACCAGAAACTCCACAACTAGAAACTCCGCAACTAGAAACTCCACAAATAGAGACTCGGCAACTAGAAATTTCATATCTAGAAACTCCACAACGAGAAACTGTAAAACTAGACTTCACAACTAGAAACTCAACAACTAGAAACTCCACAACTAAAAACTCCACAACTGGAAACTCCACAACTTGAGACTCCGCAACTTGAAACTCCACAACAATAAACTCCGCTATTAAAACTCCGCAACTAGAAACTCCGCAACTAGAAACTCCACAACTTGAAACTCCACAACTAGATACTCCACAACTGGAAACTCCACAACTAGATACTTCACAAATGGAAACTCCACAACTAGATACTCCACAACTGGAATCTCCACAACTAGAAACTCCACAACTAGAGACTCCACAACTCGAAACTCCACAACTAGAAACTTCACAACTAGAAACTCCACAACTGGAAACTCCCCAACTAGATACTCCGCAACTAGAAACTCCACAACTAGAGACTCCACAACTTGAAACTCCACAACTAGAAACTCCACAAATAGAAACTCTGCAACTAGAGACTCCACAACTAGAAACTCCACAACTAGAAACTCCGCAACTAGAAACTCCACAACTAGAAACTCCACAACTAGAAACTCCACAACTAGAAACTCCACAACTAGAGATTCCGCAACTAGAATCTCCACAACCAGAGACTCCGCAACTAGAAACTCCGCAGCTAGAAACTCCACAAATAGAAACTCCGCAACTAGAAACTCCGCAGCTAGAAACTACACAACTAGAGACTCCACAAATAGAAACTCCACAACTAGAAACTCCCCAACTGGAAACTCCCCAACTAGAAACTCCGCAACTAGAAACTCTGCAACAGAAGACTCTACAACTAGAAACTCCACGACTAGAAACTCCAAAACTAGAAACTCCACAACTCGAAACTCCACAACTGGAAACTCCACAACTAGACACTCCACAACTAAAAACTCTTCAACTTGAAACTCCTCAACTAGAAACTCCACAACCAGAAACTTCACAAATAGAAACTCCGCAACTAGAAACTCCACAACTAGAGACTCCTAAACTAGAAACTCCACAACTAGAAACTCCACAACTACAAACTACACAACTGGAAACTCCACAACTAGAGACTCCTCAACTCGAAACTCCACAACTAGAAACTCCACAACTAAAAACTCCACAACCAGAGACTCCACAGCTTCACAACTAGAAACTCCACAACTGGAAACTCCACAACTAGATACTCTGCAACTAGAAACTCCACAACTAGAGACTCCACAACTTGAAACTCCACAACTTGAAACTCCACAACTTGAGACTCCACAACTAGAAACTCCACAACTTGAAACTCCGCAGCTTGAGACTCCGCAACTAGAAACTCCACAACTAGGGACTCCGCAACTAGAAACTCCACAACTTGAAACTCCACAACTGGAAACTCCACTACTAGATACTCCACAACTGGAAACTCGGCAACTAGAAACTCCACAACTAGAGACTCCACAACTTGAAACTCCACAACTAGAGACTCTGCAACTAGAAACTCCACAACTCGAAATTCCACAACTGGAAACTCCACAACTAGAAACTCAACAGCTTGAGACTCCGCAACTTGAAACTCCACAACTTGAAACTTTGCAACTAGAAACTCCGCAACTAGGGACTCCTCAACTAGAAACTCCACAACTAGAAACTCCACAACTCGAAACTCCACTACTAGATACTCAACAACTGGAAACTCGACAACTAGAAACTCCACATCTAGAGACTCCACAATTTGAAACTCCACAACTAGAGACTCTGCAACTAGAAACTCAACAACTAGATACTCCGCAACTGAACAACTAGAAACTCCACAACTGGAAAATCCACAACTAGATACTCCACAACTGGAAACTCCCCAACTAGAAACTCCGCAACTAGAAACTCCGCAACAGGAGACTCTACAACTAGAAACTCCACAACTAGAAACTTCAAAACTAGAAACTGCACAACTAGAAACTTCACAACTAGAAACTCCGCAACTAGAGACTCCACAACTAGAAACTCCACAACTTGAAACTCCACAACTAGAAACTCCACAACCAGAAACTCCACAACTAGAAACTCCGCAACTAGAAACTCCACAAATAGAGACTCGGCAACTAGAAATTTCATATCTAGAAACTCCACAACGAGAAACTGTAAAACTAGACTTCACAACTAGAAACTCAACAACTAGAAACTCCACAACTAAAAACTCCACAACTGGAAACTCCACAACTTGAGACTCCGCAACTTGAAACTTCACAACTAGAAACTCCACTATTAAAAACTCCGCAACTAGAAACTCCGCAACTAAAAACTCCACAACTTAAAACTCCACAACTAGATACTCCACAACTGGAAACTCCACAACTAGATACTTCACAACTGGAAACTCCACAACTAGATACTCCACAACTCGAAACTCCACAACTAGAAACTCCACAACTAGAGACTCCACAACTCGAAACTCCACAACTAGAAACTCCACAACCAGAAACTCCGCAACTCCACAACTAGAGACTCCACAACTGGAAACTCCACAACTAGATACTCTGCAACTAGAAACTCCACAACTAGACACTCCACAACTTGAAACTCCACAACTCTAAGCTCCACAACTTGAGACTCCACAACTAGAAACTCCGCAACTTGAAACTCCGCAGCTTGAGACTCCGCAACTAGAAATTCCACAACTAGGGACTCCGCAACTAGAAACTCCACAGCTAGAAACTCCACAACATTAAACTCCACTACTAGATACTCCACAACTTGAAACTCCACAACTAGAAACTCTGCAAATAGAAACTCCACAACTCGAAACTCCACAACTGGAATTCCACAACTAGACACTCCACAACAAAAAACTCTTCAACTAGAAACTCCTAAACTAGAGGCTCCACAACTAGAGAATCTACAACTAGAGACTTCAAACTAGAAACTCAACAACTAGAAACTCCACAACTAAAAACTCAACAACTAGAAACTCCACAGCTTGAGACTCCGCAACTTGAAACTCCACAACTAGAAACTCCGCAACTAGAAACTCCACAACTAGGGACTCCACAACTAGAAACTCCACAACTAGAAACTCCACAACTCGAAACTCCACTACTAGATACTCCACAACTGGAAACTCGACAACTAGAAACTCCACATCTAGAGACTCCACAACTTGAAACTCCACAACTAGAGACTCCACAACTTGAAACTCCACAAGTTTAAACTCCACAACTTGAGACTCCACAACTAGAAACTCCGCAACTAGAAACTCCACAACTGGAAAATCCCCAACTAGAAACTCCGCAACTAGAAACTCCGCAACAGGAGACTCTACAACTAGAAACTCCACAACTAGAAACTCGAAAACTAGAAACTCCACAACTAGAAACTTCACAACTAGAAACTCCGCAACTAGAGACTCCACAACTAGAAACTTCACAACTTGAAACTCCTCAAATAGAACCTCCACAACCAGAAACTCCACAACTAGAAACTCCGCAACTAGAAACTCCGCAACTAGAGACTCCACAACTAGAAACTCCACAACTAGAAACTCCACAACTTCAAACTCCATTAAAACAGACTCGGCAACTAGAAATTCCATATCTAGAAACTCCACAACTAGAAACTGCAAAACTAGAGACTTCACAACTAGAAACTCAACAACTAGAAACTCCACAACTAAAAACTCCACAACTGGAAACTCCACAACTTGAGACTCCGCAACTTGAAACTTCACAACTAGAAACTCCACTATTAAAAACTCCGCAACTAGAAACTCCGCAACTAAAAACTCCACAACTTAAAACTCCACAACTAGATACTCCACAACTGGAAACTCCACAACTAGATACTTCACAACTGGAAACTCCACAACTAGATACTCCACAACTCGAAACTCCACAACTAGAAACTCCACAACTAGAGACTCCACAACTCGAAACTCCACAACTAGAAACTCCACAACCAGAAACTCCGCAACTCCACAACTAGAGACTCCACAACTGGAAACTCCACAACTAGATACTCTGCAACTAGAAACTCCACAACTAGACACTCCACAACTTGAAACTCCACAACTCTAAGCTCCACAACTTGAGACTCCACAACTAGAAACTCCGCAACTTGAAACTCCGCAGCTTGAGACTCCGCAACTAGAAATTCCACAACTAGGGACTCCGCAACTAGAAACTCCACAGCTAGAAACTCCACAACATTAAACTCCACTACTAGATACTCCACAACTTGAAACTCCACAACTAGAAACTCTGCAAATAGAAACTCCACAACTCGAAACTCCACAACTGGAATTCCACAACTAGACACTCCACAACAAAAAACTCTTCAACTAGAAACTCCTAAACTAGAGGCTCCACAACTAGAGAATCTACAACTAGAGACTTCAAACTAGAAACTCAACAACTAGAAACTCCACAACTAAAAACTCAACAACTAGAAACTCCACAGCTTGAGACTCCGCAACTTGAAACTCCACAACTAGAAACTCCGCAACTAGAAACTCCACAACTAGGGACTCCACAACTAGAAACTCCACAACTAGAAACTCCACAACTCGAAACTCCACTACTAGATACTCCACAACTGGAAACTCGACAACTAGAAACTCCACATCTAGAGACTCCACAACTTGAAACTCCACAACTAGAGACTCCACAACTTGAAACTCCACAAGTTTAAACTCCACAACTTGAGACTCCACAACTAGAAACTCCGCAACTAGAAACTCCACAACTGGAAAATCCCCAACTAGAAACTCCGCAACTAGAAACTCCGCAACAGGAGACTCTACAACTAGAAACTCCACAACTAGAAACTCGAAAACTAGAAACTCCACAACTAGAAACTTCACAACTAGAAACTCCGCAACTAGAGACTCCACAACTAGAAACTTCACAACTTGAAACTCCTCAAATAGAAACTCCACAACCAGAAACTCCACAACTAGAAACTCCGCAACTAGAAACTCCGCAACTAGAGACTCCACAACTAGAAACTCCACAACTAGAAACTCCACAACTTCAAACTCCATTAAAACAGACTCGGCAACTAGAAATTCCATATCTAGAAACTCCACAACTAGAAACTGCAAAACTAGAGACTTCACAACTAGAAACTCAACAACTAGAAACTCCACAACTAAAAACTCCACAACTGGAAACTCCACAACTTGAGACTCCGCAACTTGAAACTTCACAACTAGAAACTCCACTATTAAAAACTCCGCAACTAGAAACTCCGCAACTAAAAACTCCACAACTTAAAACTCCACAACTAGATACTCCACAACTGGAAACTCCACAACTAGATACTTCACAACTGGAAACTCCACAACTAGATACTCCACAACTCGAAACTCCACAACTAGAAACTCCACAACTAGAGACTCCACAACTCGAAACTCCACAACTAGAAACTCCACAACCAGAAACTCCGCAACTCCACAACTAGAGACTCCACAACTGGAAACTCCACAACTAGATACTCTGCAACTAGAAACTCCACAACTAGACACTCCACAACTTGAAACTCCACAACTCTAAGCTCCACAACTTGAGACTCCACAACTAGAAACTCCGCAACTTGAAACTCCGCAGCTTGAGACTCCGCAACTAGAAATTCCACAACTAGGGACTCCGCAACTAGAAACTCCACAGCTAGAAACTCCACAACATTAAACTCCACTACTAGATACTCCACAACTTGAAACTCCACAACTAGAAACTCTGCAAATAGAAACTCCACAACTCGAAACTCCACAACTGGAATTCCACAACTAGACACTCCACAACAAAAAACTCTTCAACTAGAAACTCCTAAACTAGAGGCTCCACAACTAGAGAATCTACAACTAGAGACTTCAAACTAGAAACTCAACAACTAGAAACTCCACAACTAAAAACTCAACAACTAGAAACTCCACAGCTTGAGACTCCGCAACTTGAAACTCCACAACTAGAAACTCCGCAACTAGAAACTCCACAACTAGGGACTCCACAACTAGAAACTCCACAACTAGAAACTCCACAACTCGAAACTCCACTACTAGATACTCCACAACTGGAAACTCGACAACTAGAAACTCCACATCTAGAGACTCCACAACTTGAAACTCCACAACTAGAGACTCCACAACTTGAAACTCCACAAGTTTAAACTCCACAACTTGAGACTCCACAACTAGAAACTCCACAACTAGAAACTCCACAACTGGAAACTCCCCAACTAGACACTCCGCAACTAGAAACTCCGCAACAGGAGACTCTACAACTAGAAACTCCACAACTAGAAACTCAAAAACTAGAAACTCCACAAATAGAAACTTCACAACTAGAAACTCCGCAACTAGAGACTCCACAACTAGAAACTCCACAACTTGAAACTCCTCAAATAGAAACTCCACAACCAGAAACTCCACAACTAGAAACTCCGCAACTAGAAACTCCGCAACTAGAGACTCCACAACTAGAAACTCCACAACTAGAAACTCCACAACTTCAAACTCCATTAAAACAAACTCGGCAACTAGAAATTCCATATCTAGAAACTCCACAACTAGAAACTGCAAAACTAGAGACTTCACAACTAGAAACTCAACAACTAGAAACTCCACAACTAAAAACTCCACAACTGGAAACTCCACAACTTGGGACTCCGCAACTTGAAACTTCACAACTAGAAACTCCGCTATTAAAAACTCCGCAACTAGAAACTCCGCAACTAAAAACTTCACAACTTAAAACTCCACAACTAGATACTCCACAACTGGAAACTCCACAACTAGATACTTCACAACTGGAAACTCCACAACTAGAAACTCCACAACTAGAGACTCCACAACTCGAAACTCCACAACTAGAAACTCCACAACTAGAAACTCCACAACCAGAAACTCCGCAACTCCACAACTAGAAACTCCACAACTGGAAACTCCATAACTAGATACTCTGCAACTAGAAACTCCACAACTAGAGACTCCACAACTTGAAACTCCACAACTTTAAGCTCCACAACTTGAGACTGCACAACTAGAAACTCCGCAACTTGAAACTCCGCAGCTTGAGACTCCGCAACTGGAAATTCCACAACTACGGACTCCGCCACTAGAAACTCCACAGCTAGAAACTCCACAACTGGAAACTCCACTACTAGATACTCCACAACTGGAAACTCGGCAACTAGAAACTCTACGACTAGAGACTCCACAACTTGAAACTCCACAACTAGAGACTCTGCAACTAGAAACTCCACAACTCGAAACTCCACAACTGGAAACTCCACAACTAGAAACTCAACAGCTTGAGACTCCGCAACTTGAAACTCCACAACCTGAAACTTCGCAACTAGAAACTCCGCAACTAGGGAATCCACAACTAGAAACTCCACAACTAGAAACTCCACAACTCGAAACTCCACTACTAGATACTCCACAACTGGAAACTCGACAACTAGAAACTCCACAACTAGAGACTCCACAATTTGAAACTCCACAACTAGAGACTCTGCAACTAGAAACTCAACAACTAGATACTCCGCAACTGAACAACTAGAAACTCCACAACTGGAAAATCCACAACTAGATACTCCACAACTAGAAAATCTACAACTAGAAACTCCACAACTATAGACTCCACAACTTGAAACTCCACAAGTTTAAACTCCACAACTGAGACTCCACAAGTAGAAACTCCACAACTAGAAACTCCACAACTGGAAACTCCCCAACTAGAAACTGCGCAACTAGAAACTCCGCAACAGGAGACTCTACAACTAGAAACTCCACAACTAGAAACTTCAAAACTAGAAACTCCACAACTAGAAACTTCACAACTAGAAACTCCGCAACTAGAGACTCCACAACTAGAAACTCCACAACTTGAAACTCCACAACTAGAAACTCCACAACCAGAAACTCCACAACTAGAAACTCCGCAACTAGAAACTCCACAAATAGAGACTCGGCAACTAGAAATTTCATATCTAGAAACTCCACAACGAGAAACTGTAAAACTAGACTTCACAACTAGAAACTCAACAACTAGAAACTCCACAACTAAAAACTCCACAACTGGAAACTCCACAACTTGAGACTCCGCAACTTGAAACTCCACAACAATAAACTCCGCTATTAAAACTCCGCAACTAGAAACTCCGCAACTAGAAACTCCACAACTTGAAACTCCACAACTAGATACTCCACAACTGGAAACTCCACAACTAGATACTTCACAAATGGAAACTCCACAACTAGATACTCCACAACTGGAAACTCCACAACTAGAAACTCCACAACTAGAGACTCCACAACTCGAAACTCCACAACTAGAAACTTCACAACTAGAAACTCCACAACTGGAAACTCCCCAACTAGATACTCCGCAACTAGAAACTCCACAACTAGAGACTCCACAACTTGAAACTCCACAACTAGAAACTCCACAAATAGAAACTCTGCAACTAGAGACTCCACAACTAGAAACTCCCCAACTAGAAACTCCGCAACTAGAAACTCTGCAACAGAAGACTCTACAACTAGAAACTCCACGACTAGAAACTCCAAAACTAGAAACTCCACAACTCGAAACTCCACAACTGGAAACTCCACAACTAGACACTCCACAACTAAAAACTCTTCAACTTGAAACTCCTCAACTAGAAACTCCACAACCAGAAACTTCACAAATAGAAACTCCGCAACTAGAAACTCCACAACTAGAGACTCCTAAACTAGAAACTCCACAACTAGAAACTCCACAACTACAAACTACACAACTGGAAACTCCACAACTAGAGACTCCTCAACTCGAAACTCCACAACTAGAAACTCCACAACTAAAAACTCCACAACCAGAGACTCCACAGCTTCACAACTAGAAACTCCACAACTGGAAACTCCACAACTAGATACTCTGCAACTAGAAACTCCACAACTAGAGACTCCACAACTTGAAACTCCACAACTTGAAACTCCACAACTTGAGACTCCACAACTAGAAACTCCACAACTTGAAACTCCGCAGCTTGAGACTCCGCAACTAGAAACTCCACAACTAGGGACTCCGCAACTAGAAACTCCACAACTTGAAACTCCACAACTGGAAACTCGACTACTAGATACTCCACAACTGGAAACTCGGCAACTAGAAACTCCACAACTAGAGACTCCACAACTTGGAACTCCACAACTAGAGACTCTGCAACTAGAAACTCCACAACTCGAAATTCCACAACTGGAAACTCCACAACTAGAAACTCAACAGCTTGAGACTCCGCAACTTGAAACTCCACAACTTGAAACTTTGCAACTAGAAACTCCGCAACTAGGGACTCCTCAACTAGAAACTCCACAACTAGAAACTCCACAACTCGAAACTCCACTACTAGATACTCAACAACTGGAAACTCGACAACTAGAAACTCCACATCTAGAGACTCCACAATTTGAAACTCCACAACTAGAGACTCTGCAACTAGAAACTCAACAACTAGATACTCCGCAACTGAACAACTAGAAACTCCACAACTGGAAAATCCACAACTAGATACTCCACAACTGGAAACTCCCCAACTAGAAACTCCGCAACTAGAAACTCCGCAACAGGAGACTCTACAACTAGAAACTCCACAACTAGAAACTTCAAAACTAGAAACTCCACAACTAGAAACTTCACAACTAGAAACTCCGCAACTAGAGACTCCACAACTAGAAACTCCACAACTTGAAACTCCACAACTAGAAACTCCACAACCAGAAACTCCACAACTAGAAACTCCGCAACTAGAAACTCCACAAATAGAGACTCGGCAACTAGAAATTTCATATCTAGAAACTCCACAACGAGAAACTGTAAAACTAGACTTCACAACTAGAAACTCAACAACTAGAAACTCCACAACTAAAAACTCCACAACTGGAAACTCCACAACTTGAGACTCCGCAACTTGAAACTCCACAACAATAAACTCCGCTATTAAAACTCCGCAACTAGAAACTCCGCAACTAGAAACTCCACAACTTGAAACTCCACAACTAGATACTCCACAACTGGAAACTCCACAACTAGATACTTCACAAATGGAAACTCCACAACTAGATACTCCACAACTGGAAACTTCACAACTAGAAACTCCACAACTAGAGACTCCACAACTCGAAACTCCACAACTAGAAACTCCACAACTAGAAACTCCACAACCGGAAACTCCACAACTAGATACTCCGCAACTAGAAACTCCACAACTAGAGACTCCACAACTTGAAACTCCACAACTAGAAACTCCACAAATAGAAACTCTGCAACTAGAGACTCCACAACTAGAAACTCCACAACTAGAAACTCCGCAACTAGAAACTCCACAACTAGAAACTCCACAACTAGAAACTCCACAACTAGAGATTCCGCAACTAGAAACTCCACAACTAGAGACTCCGCAACTAGAAACTCCACAGCTAGAAACTCCAAAACTAGAAACTCCACAACTCGAAACTCCACAACTGGAAACTCCACAACTAGACACTCCACAACTAAAAACTCTTCAACTTGAAACTCCACAACTCGAAACTCCGCAACTAGAAACTCCGCAACTAGAGACTCCTAAACTAGAAACTCCACAACTAGAAACTCCACAACTACAAACTACACAAATACAGATGTGGCAACTAGAAATTCCATATCTAGAAACTCCAAAGCTAGAAACTGCAAAACTAGAGACTTTACAACTAGAAACTCAACAGCTAGAAACTCCACAACTAAAAACTCCACAACTGGAAACTCCACAACTTGAGACTCCGCAACTTTAAACTTCACAACTAGAAACTCCGCTATTAAAAACTCCGCAACTAGAAACTCCGCAACTAGAAACTCCACAACTTAAAACTCCACAACTAGATACTCCACAACTGGAAACTCCACAACTAGATACTTCACAACTGGAAACTTCACAACTAGATACTCCACAACTAAAAACTCCACAACTAGAAACTCCACAACTAGAGACTCCACAAGTCGAAACTCCACAACTAGAAACTCCACAACTAGAAACTCCACAACCAGAGACTCCGCGACTTCACAACTAGAAACTCCACAACTGCAAACTCCACAAATAGATACTCTGCAACTAGAAACTCCACAACTAGAGACTCCACAACTTGAAACTCCACAACTTTAAACTCCATAGCTTGAGACTCCACAACTGGAAACTCCACAACTTGAAACTCCACAGCTTGAGACTCCGCAACTAGAAACTCCACAACTAGGGACTCCACAACTGGAAACTCCACTACTAGATACTCCACAACTGAAAACTCGGCAACTAGAAACTCCACAACTAGAGACTCCACAACTTGAAACTCCACAACTAGAGACTCTGCAACTAGAAACTCCACAACTCGAAACTCCACAACTGGAAACTCCACAACGAGACACTCCACAACAAAAAACTCTTCAACTAGAAACTCCTAAACTAGAGACTTCTACAACTAGAGAATCTAGAACTAGAGACTTCAAACTAGAAACTCAACAACTAGAAACTCCACAACTAAAAACTCAACAACTAGAAACTCCCCAGCTTGAGACTCCGCAACTTGAAACTCCACAACTAGAAACTCCGCAACTTGAAACTCCACAACAAGGGACTCGACAACTAGAAACTCCACAACTAGAAACTTCACAACTCGAAACTCCACTACTAGATACTCCACAACTGGAAACTCGACAACTAGAAACTTCACATCTAGAGACTCCACAACTTGAAACTCCACAACTAGAGACTCTGCAACTAGAAACTCAACAACTAGAAACTCCACAACTAGAAACTCAACAACTAGAAACTCCACAACTAAAAACTCAACAACTAGAAACTCCACAGCTTGAGACTCCGCAACTTGAAACTCCACAACTAGAAACTCCGCAACTAGAAACTCCACAACTAGGGACTCCACAACTAGAAACTCCACAACTAGAAACTCCACAACTAGAAACTCCACTACTAGATACTCCACAACTGGAAACTCGACAACTAGAAACTCCACATCTAGAGACTCCACAACTTGAAACTCCACAACTAGAGACTCCACAACTTGAAACTCCACAAGTTTAAACTCCACAACTTGAGACTCCACAACTAGAAACTCCACAACTAGAAACTCCACAACTGGAAACTCCCCAACTAGAAACTCCGCAACTAGAAACTCCGCAACAGGAGACTCTACAACTAGAAACTCCACAACTAGAAACTCAAAAACTAGAAACTCCACAAATAGAAACTTCACAACTAGAAACTCCGCAACTAGAGACTCCACAACTAGAAACTTCACAACTTGAAACTCCTCAAATAGAAACTCCACAACCAGAAACTCCACAACTAGAAACTCCGCAACTAGAAACTCCGCAACTAGAGACTCCACAACTAGAAACTCCACAACTAGAAACTCCACAACTTCAAACTCCATTAAAACAAACTCGGCAACTAGAAATTCCATATCTAGAAACTCCACAACTAGAAACTGCAAAACTAGAGACTTCACAACTAGAAACTCAACAACTAGAAACTCCACAACTAAAAACTCCACAACTGGAAACTCCACAACTTGGGACTCCGCAACTTGAAACTTCACAACTAGAAACTCCGCTATTAAAAACTCCGCAACTAGAAACTCCGCAACTAAAAACTTCACAACTTAAAACTCCACAACTAGATACTCCACAACTGGAAACTCCACAACTAGATACTTCACAACTGGAAACTCCACAACTAGAAACTCCACAACTAGAGACTCCACAACTCGAAACTCCACAACTAGAAACTCCACAACTAGAAACTCCACAACCAGAAACTCCGCAACTCCACAACTAGAAACTCCACAACTGGAAACTCCATAACTAGATACTCTGCAACTAGAAACTCCACAACTAGAGACTCCACAACTTGAAACTCCACAACTTTAAGCTCCACAACTTGAGACTGCACAACTAGAAACTCCGCAACTTGAAACTCCGCAGCTTGAGACTCCGCAACTGGAAATTCCACAACTACGGACTCCGCCACTAGAAACTCCACAGCTAGAAACTCCACAACTGGAAACTCCACTACTAGATACTCCACAACTGGAAACTCGGCAACTAGAAACTCTACGACTAGAGACTCCACAACTTGAAACTCCACAACTAGAGACTCTGCAACTAGAAACTCCACAACTCGAAACTCCACAACTGGAAACTCCACAACTAGAAACTCAACAGCTTGAGACTCCGCAACTTGAAACTCCACAACCTGAAACTTCGCAACTAGAAACTCCGCAACTAGGGAATCCACAACTAGAAACTCCACAACTAGAAACTCCACAACTCGAAACTCTACTACTAGATACTCCACAACTGGAAACTCGACAACTAGAAACTCCACATCTAGAGACTCCACAATTTGAAACTCCACAACTAGAGACTCTGCAACTAGAAACTCAACAACTAGATACTCCGCAACTGAACAACTAGAAACTCCACAACTGGAAAATCCACAACTAGATACTCCACAACTAGAAAATCTACAACTAGAAACTCCACAACTATAGACTCCACAACTTGAAACTCCACAAGTTTAAACTCCACAACTGAGACTCCACAAGTAGAAACTCCACAACTAGAAACTCCACAACTGGAAACTCCCCAACTAGAAACTGCGCAACTAGAAACTCCGCAACAGGAGACTCTACAACTAGAAACTCCACAACTAGAAACTTCAAAACTAGAAACTGCACAACTAGAAACTTCACAACTAGAAACTCCGCAACTAGAGACTCCACAACTAGAAACTCCACAACTTGAAACTCCACAACTAGAAACTCCACAACCAGAAACTCCACAACTAGAAACTCCGCAACTAGAAACTCCACAAATAGAGACTCGGCAACTAGAAATTTCATATCTAGAAACTCCACAACGAGAAACTGTAAAACTAGACTTCACAACTAGAAACTCAACAACTAGAAACTCCACAACTAAAAACTCCACAACTGGAAACTCCACAACTTGAGACTCCGCAACTTGAAACTCCACAACAATAAACTCCGCTATTAAAACTCCGCAACTAGAAACTCCGCAACTAGAAACTCCACAACTTGAAACTCCACAACTAGATACTCCACAACTGGAAACTCCACAACTAGATACTTCACAAATGGAAACTCCACAACTAGATACTCCACAACTGGAATCTCCACAACTAGAAACTCCACAACTAGAGACTCCACAACTCGAAACTCCACAACTAGAAACTTCACAACTAGAAACTCCACAACTGGAAACTCCCCAACTAGATACTCCGCAACTAGAAACTCCACAACTAGAGACTCCACAACTTGAAACTCCACAACTAGAAACTCCACAAATAGAAACTCTGCAACTAGAGACTCCACAACTAGAAACTCCACAACTAGAAACTCCGCAACTAGAAACTCCACAACTAGAAACTCCACAACTAGAAACTCCACAACTAGAAACTCCACAACTAGAGATTCCGCAACTAGAATCTCCACAACCAGAGACTCCGCAACTAGAAACTCCGCAGCTAGAAACTCCACAAATAGAAACTCCGCAACTAGAAACTCCGCAGCTAGAAACTACACAACTAGAGACTCCACAAATAGAAACTCCACAACTAGAAACTCCCCAACTGGAAACTCCCCAACTAGAAACTCCGCAACTAGAAACTCTGCAACAGAAGACTCTACAACTAGAAACTCCACGACTAGAAACTCCAAAACTAGAAACTCCACAACTCGAAACTCCACAACTGGAAACTCCACAACTAGACACTCCACAACTAAAAACTCTTCAACTTGAAACTCCTCAACTAGAAACTCCACAACCAGAAACTTCACAAATAGAAACTCCGCAACTAGAAACTCCACAACTAGAGACTCCTAAACTAGAAACTCCACAACTAGAAACTCCACAACTACAAACTACACAACTGGAAACTCCACAACTAGAGACTCCTCAACTCGAAACTCCACAACTAGAAACTCCACAACTAAAAACTCCACAACCAGAGACTCCACAGCTTCACAACTAGAAACTCCACAACTGGAAACTCCACAACTAGATACTCTGCAACTAGAAACTCCACAACTAGAGACTCCACAACTTGAAACTCCACAACTTGAAACTCCACAACTTGAGACTCCACAACTAGAAACTCCACAACTTGAAACTCCGCAGCTTGAGACTCCGCAACTAGAAACTCCACAACTAGGGACTCCGCAACTAGAAACTCCACAACTTGAAACTCCACAACTGGAAACTCCACTACTAGATACTCCACAACTGGAAACTCGGCAACTAGAAACTCCACAACTAGAGACTCCACAACTTGAAACTCCACAACTAGAGACTCTGCAACTAGAAACTCCACAACTCGAAATTCCACAACTGGAAACTCCACAACTAGAAACTCAACAGCTTGAGACTCCGCAACTTGAAACTCCACAACTTGAAACTTTGCAACTAGAAACTCCGCAACTAGGGACTCCTCAACTAGAAACTCCACAACTAGAAACTCCACAACTCGAAACTCCACTACTAGATACTCAACAACTGGAAACTCGACAACTAGAAACTCCACATCTAGAGACTCCACAATTTGAAACTCCACAACTAGAGACTCTGCAACTAGAAACTCAACAACTAGATACTCCGCAACTGAACAACTAGAAACTCCACAACTGGAAAATCCACAACTAGATACTCCACAACTGGAAACTCCCCAACTAGAAACTCCGCAACTAGAAACTCCGCAACAGGAGACTCTACAACTAGAAACTCCACAACTAGAAACTTCAAAACTAGAAACTGCACAACTAGAAACTTCACAACTAGAAACTCCGCAACTAGAGACTCCACAACTAGAAACTCCACAACTTGAAACTCCACAACTAGAAACTCCACAACCAGAAACTCCACAACTAGAAACTCCGCAACTAGAAACTCCACAAATAGAGACTCGGCAACTAGAAATTTCATATCTAGAAACTCCACAACGAGAAACTGTAAAACTAGACTTCACAACTAGAAACTCAACAACTAGAAACTCCACAACTAAAAACTCCACAACTGGAAACTCCACAACTTGAGACTCCGCAACTTGAAACTCCACAACAATAAACTCCGCTATTAAAACTCCGCAACTAGAAACTCCGCAACTAGAAACTCCACAACTTGAAACTCCACAACTAGATACTCCACAACTGGAAACTCCACAACTAGATACTTCACAAATGGAAACTCCACAACTAGATACTCCACAACTGGAAACTCCACAACTAGAAACTCCACAACTAGAGACTCCACAACTCGAAACTCCACAACTAGAAACTCCACAACTAGAAACTCCACAACCGGAAACTCCACAACTAGATACTCCGCAACTAGAAACTCCACAACTAGAGACTCCACAACTTGAAACTCCACAACTAGAAACTCCACAAATAGAAACTCTGCAACTAGAGACTCCACAACTAGAAACTCCACAACTAGAAACTCCGCAACTAGAAACTCCACAACTAGAAACTCCACAACTAGAAACTCCACAACTAGAGATTCCGCAACTAGAAACTCCACAACCAGAGACTCCGCAACTAGAAACTCCACAGCTAGAAACTCCAAAACTAGAAACTCCACAACTCGAAACTCCACAACTGGAAACTCCACAACTAGACACTCCACAACTAAAAACTCTTCAACTTGAAACTCCACAACTCGAAACTCCGCAACTAGAAACTCCGCAACTAGAGACTCCTAAACTAGAAACTCCACAACTAGAAACTCCACAACTACAAACTACACAAATACAGATGCGGCAACTAGAAATTCCATATCTAGAAACTCCAAAGCTAGAAACTGCAAAACTAGAGACTTTACAACTAGAAACTCAACAGCTAGAAACTCCACAACTAAAAACTCCACAACTGGAAACTCCACAACTTGAGACTCCGCAACTTTAAACTTCACAACTAGAAACTCCGCTATTAAAAACTCCGCAACTAGAAACTCCGCAACTAGAAACTCCACAACTTAAAACTCCACAACTAGATACTCCACAACTGGAAACTCCACAACTAGATACTTCACAACTGGAAACTTCACAACTAGATACTCCACAACTAAAAATTCCACAACTAGAAACTCCACAACTAGAGACTCCACAAGTCGAAACTCCACAACTAGAAACTCCACAACTAGAAACTCCACAACCAGAGACTCCGCGACTTCACAACTAGAAACTCCACAACTGGAAACTCCACAAATAGATACTCTGCAACTAGAAACTCCACAACTAGAGACTCCACAACTTGAAACTCCACAACTTTAAACTCCATAGCTTGAGACTCCACAACTGGAAACTCCACAACTTGAAACTCCACAGCTTGAGACTCCGCAACTAGAAACTCCACAACTAGGGACTCCACAACTGGAAACTCCACTACTA
>NW_027465404.1:0-28739 GCF_043290135.1 Rhipicephalus microplus | reverse complement strand
CTGTAAAGTAGTTCTGTGGTAGTGCTTTTATACTGTCCATGGTGCATGACGTCACTGACATGCGCAGATCCTGAAGAGGGGTGTCCAACATGCCTGGCGTGAATGTTGATCTTGATTGCTGCCGTGTGTCTGAGCTTGCGTTGGTCGCACTGGGTCCAAGGCACACGTTGCACGAAGTTGGTACGCCGGCGATCGCTAACAGGAAAACCTGCACAGCGAGAACAAACTTCTTGGTTAGCGCATGGTCGCAGCCGTTTCGCCGTGCCCTCTGGTGAAGTAGTTCTGTGGTAGTCGCTTTTATACTGTCCATGGTGCATGACGTCACTGACATGCGCAGATCCTGAAGAGGGGTGTCCAACATGCCTGGCGTGAATATTGATCTTGATTGCTGCCGTGTGTCTGAGCTTGCGTTGGTCGCACTGGGTCCAAGGCACACGTTGCACGAAGTTGGTACGCCGGCGATCGCTAACAGGAAAACCTGCACAGCGAGAACAAACTTCTTGGTTAGCGGCATGGTCGCAGCCGTTTCGCCGTGCCCACTGGTGAAGTAGTTCTGTGGTAGTGCTTTTATACTGTCCCATGGTGCATGACGTCACTGACATGCGCAGATCCTGAAGAGGGGTGTCCAACATGCCTGGCTGTGAATATTGATCTTGATTGCTGCCGTGTGTCTGAGCTTGCGTTGATCGCACTTGGGTCCGAGGCACACGTTGCACGAAGTTGGTACGCCGGCGATCGCTAACAGGAAAACCTGCACAGCGAGAACAAACTTCTTGGTTAGCGGCATGGTCGCAGCCGTTTCGCCGTGCCCACTGGTGAAGTAGTTCTGTGGTAGTGCTTTTTATACTGTCCATGGTGCATGACGTCACTGACATGCGCAGATCCTGAAGAGGGGTGTCCAACATGCCTGGCGTGAATATTGATCTTGATGCTGCCGTGTGTCTGAGCTTGCGTTGGTCGCACTGGGTCCAAGGCACACGTTGCACGTGTGCCTTGGACCCAGTGCGATCAACGCAAGCTTGACTCAGTGCGATTTTTTCCCCACTTCCATCTTGGGCAGGCTGCTTCCGATCAAGCTCCTGAAGAATTTTCAGCTTTTTTTCAAGCGAGAGTGCATGGTGCGGCCACTTCCTTTCTTTCGGGCTGAAATAACACCGTGATCCACCACACTTAGCTGCACAAACAGGCCTAACACACAACTGACTCGCGACTCGGCTCCCTCAGCCACCACAAGCGAGAATTACTACTAGATTGGCTTTTCATAGAGTGCTATCATGGTTGTGAGACTACTTTTGGCCTGAGCAAGTCTAAGCTGTGTTTTAGAGTTTGTGCCGTTTAACCGTAGGTGACCAATAAGCACTGTTTCGATTAACCGATGAATTTTACTGTGCAACACATAGAAATCTAGCCATATGAGCCTGTTTAGTTCCGTTTATGAGGCATTTTCGTTTAAGCGAGTTTCGTTTATTGGGAGTCCACTGTAATAGCGACCGACCACGATCATGCGTAAAATGCCTTCGTGTGCGACTGAGCTATGCACGTTGTAATTCATGACCTTGTAAAGTGCAACTAGTGATGTCCCGCTGGTAGTATGAACGTCGACATCAAGTGAAAGTAATCTTGCACAGTGAAAACAGCTGCGCGTGCCCTTATGCGTTCGCAAGCCTGTGACTGCGAGTGTGACCAAGGCAGGAGATCAGTTGTATGTCGACCAGAAAATGTTTCCATGGACCGAAAACGTGAAAATATAAACTTTTCGGCCGGCTGGAGCTACTTTGTGTGGATAGAGCTTGACTAGGTAATGACCCCAGATATGTACACACGCAATTGCAGCATGTGTAGAAGCGCATGAACTTCTAGGAGAATGAATTTTTCATTCTAAGAAGACATCTGTCTCGCTCTCTACTTTTCTAATCGTCAACCTAGGGCAACGCAAGTTTATATTCTGCACTCGTGAATATTTGGTCCACGCTTGATTTGAGTAAAGGCGTTCTTCTTTCTTTTGGACGAAATCTGAATGTCGGCGTATAATGTGGGGTCGGCGTAAAACTGCGTCGTATAAGCAAGGTTTTTAATAGATTATTTTTATGGGGATTTTGCCGCGTCATAGACACAATCTTTCTTAGAGTGCAAATATGGATCTCAAAGGTCATGCTTTTGCTGGCATGAACCGAAAATACGTCATAGGTGTTGCCCCCGGCACTTTGGGCGGCCAATCCCATCGTCAAGCCGCCAAACCAAGCTACATGAAAGACAACATGGCCGCTCGGCCCGGCGCCTCGTGGCTCTTCGCAACGTATGATGCGGGAACGGTCCCACAGTTGCGACGCAGCAGCGGGGTTCCCAATGTGTTGGATCCTATTGGAGCTGAGCCGGGACCGGCCGAAAACGACGTAACAGCCAGGAAAACGCAGCACACGGGAACGCAACAGCGGGGTTCTACTGTACAACAGAATAACACAACAAAATCACGTTATCACGAAAAGATTCACGATTGGAGATGGATAGGATCTGATCTGGAAGGCTGTTCCAATGTGCTATGGCTCAAAGTAATGGAAATGCCAGTGTGTGACCATGAATGGCATGAAACTACGTGCGTTGTGAATGCGTCGAGATGTGCGCAAAGGTACATCAAGTGACAAACAGTGACATTTATTACTGTAGATGTACGAATGGAATAAACATAAGAGGGCGATTATGCGGCGTCGATCCAATGACATTAAAACAAGGTCTTGTTTTATTAGGGTGATACTTGAATGATAGTCGTAGTTAACTGCTATGAATTTCGCTGCCCTATTCTGGATGGCTTCCATCGTACGGACTAGGTAATCTTGATGCGTTGACGATGTGGATGATGCTTACTCTAATTGTGGATGAACATAAGTTAGATATGATGATGCATGTACGTTAGAAGGAGCGTTGCGTAAGTTCTACTGTTTTTCATGTTGTATTGTGAAGCATGGATACGGGACGCATGTGTTTGTGAAGCATGAGTGTTACTTTTGCTGCATTTCCAAGCAGAGGAAGTTGTTTTCATGCGTGACTGTGGTGTAGAACACCCGCATGTCACGCAAACGACTTGGGTTCGATCCTCACTCAGACCGAGAATTTTTATTATGTTATTTTGCACCTTTCTTGATTTTTCGGTCACACACAAGCTGATGATTTTTCACCCCACTCGCAACCAACAAGGCCGACGCCATAATTTCTGAGAAACGAGCTCTTTAATGCTATCCGGTTAAAAACAAATTTGCACCATGTTTACCACCTAGGAGTTGATTCTGTTTATGCAAGAATGGAGCTTAGATGACTTTGGAATAAATATATATTTAATTAGGGATTTATTACTGTGTTACATAAATTGATACATTGTGTCATTATTTTTGTTCTGGTGCTATGTTGAGTGTCTCAAATAACGTACTGGTTTATATGCAGTTAGGGGCAGTTCTTCCTAGGTTGCATTGTAAGGACTAATTGTAAGAAAGGACATGCCCAGTATTTGTTCCTGACGAGCAACAGTCAAGCTAAGTCATTGTTGATAGCGAGAGCCTGTGCTAAAGACCTTATACCTATATGATAGAGAAGTGGGCGACACCTTCTTTTGGCTTTCTTCTTTCGACACAGCGGCCATGGCATGGTGTGTGGTGACAATGGCCGACCGGGACCCCTTCTACACCAACCAGAACCAGCTGGGTGCGCAAAGTGATACCTCATCAGGTAGGCTGCACTCCTGCTGAAATGTTTTCGTGTTTTTTTTTTTTATTTTGCAAATGTATTTGAATGGGAATACTCGGAGAGTATGTAAATAGCTGTAGGGGACAGTGTTCGTGAACTAAAACGTGCCATCAAAATATGCGATACACCTGGTATGTTCAATTGGTTAGGATAAGTGTGTCATGTCACTACTGATCTGGCCACTAAGGGGTAACTCTGAAGCAAGTGTTTGATTTAAAATTATCGTGAGGCGACATGAAATAATGGTGTTGTAAACAAAATTATGTGCATTACGTTGCCCCAAATCGTAATGTTTCAATCTGTGAAACAGCACTTGCTTCGTGGCAGTGCAGATTTTCTCTAGATAGCTGGTTTTATGGCATGGCGCCATGCTACAGCGAAACCACTTTTTTAGAGGTGTTACATGAGGCAAAATTCTATTTGTTCGTTTCATATGCGTACGTCTAAATTTCAAATAATTTAAGTTCTTGTCAAAGTTAATTGGAATAGTGTGATATTCATACGAATATTCGAAGTGCTCGAATGTTCGTCCGTGCCCAGTCACTTTCTTATTTGTTTCTAAAGTGTACAACATCCCATGCATCTTTCTTAACGTTCCCCCGCAGGGGCCTCAGCAGGCATTTGGTGTGTTGCGACACCACGGATCTGAACTAATGGGGGGTTTCCACCTCCTCCCACACTTTGCCGTGCTTGGCCTTGCCTTGCCCGGGGGAAAGGGAATCATGGGGGTTGACCCGATGCTGGGTGGGTTGGACCTTTAAGGCCCCCCGGCAGAGGCAACACACCCCTTTGGCCCCAGTTTCACGTAGACGGCACCCCTGGGCTGACCCACACAGGGGAAATCGGCAGTCGCCTTTTCCCGTCTCTCTCTCCCCTGATCTTCGTATTTTTCTCTCTTTCAATCTTTCCTGTCATTTTCTCGTTTCTGCTTACTTTCATCTTCCAAGCGGCAAGGGTTAACCTTGTGTTGTGTGGCTTTGAACAACTGGCGCTGGCATGCCTTTTTATAATTGTGCTGCTGCGTCCCTATGTTGGGCTCTGTGGTGGGCGGCTAGCATGGCTGTGCAATTTATATTTACTTTATGGTTTCTTTTCTATATCCCCAAACTGTCTGATCGCCCTCCCTCTAAGAGGGGGCGCACCGAAGGAACGCTAAATGTCTTCCTAAAACCCAAAGAAATCTTTCCGCGCTTTCATGTGATTCACTGTGAAACACAAAAGAACGCAAGAACAATCTCTCCATTTGTCGTATTAAAATGCCTCACCAATACTCTTGGTCCAGGTTATCAGGCTACACGCATGGCTAGTGGCGACCTTCTTTTCGAAGTACAAAGCAAGGCCCAGTACAAAAATCTGTCAAAACTCGCCTGTTTCGTAACCACACATGTATCTGTCACACCGCACCGCTCCCTGAACAGTTCTCGGGGCCTAGTGTCTGATCAAGACCTAATTAACCTGACAGAGAGTGAGCTCCTTGAGGGCTGGGACGAATAGCACGTAACGCATGTTCAAAGAATTAAGATCAGGTGTGACAACAAAGAAACGCCGACAAAGCACCTCATTCTTACGTTCTGCACAAGCACACTTCCGGATTATATTGAAACAGGCTACTTGAAGTTAATGGTCCTACCCTACATCCCCAACCCCCGACATTGTTTTAAGTGCCAGAGTTTTGGCCACGGCTCTCCGAGCTGCCGCGGCTGTCACACCTGTGCAAAGTGTGATTCGCACGAACACACTACAGACAACTGTGAAGAAGAAACTCCCCACAGCGCAAACTGCGACGGTGGACACCCCGCTTACTCTTGCACATGTCCTACATGGAAACATGAAAAAGAAATACTTACACTCAAAGTAAATGAAAACATCTCATTTAGGGAAGCACGCAAGCCTCTGCCTTTGCTGGGTCCTTCGTTCGCGGAGGTGGCACGAAAGGGGGCAGTGCCACCAAAATCCGCGGCGCCCGCATGTACCACTCAAAGTGGACGGGCAGAAGCACCACTCACCCCCTCAGCGGAAGTAGCGCAGGCTCTTCCGCCACCAAAAGGCTTGCAGGCCTCCGGACCTGAACACCCAGGGCCTTCTGTTTCGAAAGATAGCCCTAAGACTTCATGCCCGCACGCGTGAACCGCGAGCGGGCATCCAGCACCTCGTCCAAGGTGATGGGGGGCAGAACAGCAAGTCCAATGGTGTCTTTGGCGCCGAAGGACAGGCGCCGCTTTTTGGAGCGCGCCAGAAAGTCAAGAACCATCATCACGGGGCCTGACAAGAACTCCTGTCTTAACGCAATACTTATTTTAGTACACACAGCACTCATTTACACTCAAAATGGATACACAAATTATACAATGGAATGTCAGAGGACTCCTTAGAAACCTCAACAATATCCAGGAACTCTTACACAAACATTCACCTAAAGCACTGTTTGTACAAGAGACACACTTAAATTCCAGGAACACCATCTTTCTACGTCGTTATGTAATATTTAGAAAGGACCGCAATGACACTGTAGCATCATCTGGTGGTGTGGCCATTATAGTTTGTCGGGGTGTAGCATGTACACATCTCCCACTACTAACGTTCCTTGAGGCAGTGGCTGTTCGAGCAGTTCTTTTGAACAAACTTGTCACCATCTGCTCTCTTCACATACTTCCACAGTACCGTCTCGAAAAACACGAGTTCCAGTCCCTGATACATGAAGTACCGGAACCTTATGTGGTCATTGGGGACTTCAATGCACATATATGGTCTATAGGGTGACTCCCGCTGCCATGCACGAGGTCGCCTAATCGAACAGTTCCTCTTTTCTTCGTGTGTGTGTCTGTTGAATAGGAAAGAGCCAACGTACTTCAGCCTCGCCAACAAAACCTACTCATGCATAGATCTCAGCATTCTGTCCCCATCGCTTGTACCCCTGCTTCAATGGAAAGTGATCAACAATCCTTTCGGAAGCGATCACTTTCCGATCATTCTAAGTACACCACTAGAAAAAAGGTCCTCCGCATGTTCCCAGATGGCAGACAGACAAAGTGAACTGGGGAACGTTCAGAGAAGCTACTCGTTTGAGTTGGTCGGACATGTGTGAATTAAGGGGAGACGCAACTTTTTTTTAATTTCTAGTGATAGACATTTGAAAATTTGTTATTAGTATAGTTTTTCATGGAGATATCAATATGCAATCATTTTTTGTGTAACCGCTATAGTTATTCAGTTACCCCATGCACAATAGCAATAAATTTACATGTTTTGCGAGTACTATTTCATGTACTTGACTTTCAGTAAAGGCATTGTCTCTGATCTTATTTGACTCTTGGTAGATTGTACAGTGCAAATATCTACCCAGATATGTCACAGAAATATTGGAACCAGGGAAGAAAAATCTTATTGAATGACTAATTATTTTCAATCTCCCTTGAAACAATAACCTAATATTTTCACAACTAGTTCTGGTAGGCATTGCAATTTCAAGCAGATATTTGCATTCTGCATGTGTTGAAGAATATGCGTGCAAGTTATATTTATGCAATAAGTATAAGTGTCTAAAAGGCTGCCTGGAAAATGTGAAATTGTCAAAAAAAATGAAAATGAGAAAAACAAGTTGGAAAGTTTGGAAAGTTCGCATTTATTAGGAAACCATTTTTTTTTGCATCAAATTGGGGCACAATAAAAAGCATCTTGCACTGAATGCTCAGAAGACCGAGAATTGCACAGAATTGCGAAAGTTGGTCATGGCCTGCGCCTATAGCGCATGCTGCCAGAACTGCCCTTCAACGTTTACAGCAAAGCTATCACGCGAGCTGCCACTGTCGAAACCGAGCGCTCGTCTCTTGGTCCCTGGTTGAAGTAGTACGTCTCGACGCTGTGCGTGAATGAAAGTGTAGATTCAGGGCAATCGGTATTTTCACAGCACAGTTCGAGGAATGCCGAAAGCCCTTTGCACTTTCCAGCTACCTCAGACGCGGAGTTCCCATTCGCGGCAGGTTGGGCATTGCGCATCTGCCACAAGGGCAGTCAGCGCATCGATTTCGCAAAGCACCGTGTTGGCAGTAGCAGCACCTACTGGTCTACGTTCACTCTCGAAGAATCCGCTCTTCATTTGGTATGCACTGACGAGTTTCCACTGCAGCGGCTATTTCACAACCACCGTCGCCACGGGATTCGGTGTCAGTTAGGCCTATCCGATTTGGTGGGCAGTGACGTCGGCGTATGCCGTCGGTTTGGGAAGCGTCTGACGCCGTTTCCGTCGATACTTGGGGCGAGTTCTGAATTTTCAATTATCTAGACTGCGCTTCTTGGGGCTTGCCATGACGCAAAACTGCAGAGAAACACCGAATAACTCGATTGCGACATTCGAAGCTTCGCTCTTTTGCCGGAAGGATAGGAAAGGGAGGATGCGGAGCGCACCGCCGACCAATGGCTGCCTCGCGCAGCTTGCCGCGTTATTCAAAATACGTAACGTATGCATTGTTTTTCTTCTTTTTGGTTCATTCTTCGGGAAGATACGAGACTAGCTACTAGTCGATTGTGAAGGGGAAGGCCTTCGCGGCACGCTGTGCACGATTTCAAATGGCGGCCAATGCGTCATTCTCGTGACAGGACAACGCGAACTATGCCATTTTTGGCGACTTTCGCGCATTTCTCACGTCACTGCTTCCTACTTGTAAGCATTTTTAGGTCATTTCTCTTGCGAATTTCAGCTTGATATTTTCAGAAGTAAAAGATTATAGTCCGAAGATGCCAATACAACCTGAGAAAAAAGGAAGATTTTCCGGAAAACTGCGACCTTTTCAACCCACGTCCTCTCTTAAGTATAGATGCAGCTGTAGACTTTTTGACAGCACTTCTTATTGATTCTGCAACAAAGTGTATCTCACAATCTGGACTGTCCACCAAACGATGCATCGCTTGGTGGAACAGTGATTGGCGGAGTGCTCGAAAAAAGCAAAATAAGGCATAGAGGCTGCTTCGGAACTCACTGACAGCCGAGAACCTTGACAATTTTAAAAACATAAAGTCTCAAGACAGAAGAACGTGCAGACAGGCGAGAAGGGAGAGTTGGCATAACTTTTTATCCGGAATCAATTCTTATACACAGGAGGCAAAAGTCTGGAATATAGTAGGCAAGGTAGTGGGAGAACAATCTCACCCACTTCGTCGTGTGAACATGCAAGGCAACAGCTTGGAGAACCAGGCGAACGCTCTTGGGGCGCACTTGAACAGGTCTCCAGCTCATGGCACTATACCACATCGTTCAGCGATACAAAACAATAATCAAAAAACAGAAACTAGAGCGCAAGTCCACAAACCAAGAAGCATATAATGAACCTTTCGTTTTGACTGAGCTACAGGCATCACTAATCTGCTGCAATAACTATGCCCCACGCTCCGACCGTGTTGTAGTATTATGAAATGTTAAAGCACTTGTCCTCTGAAACTCTAAAAGCCCTTCTCCACCTGTATAATGCCGTTTGGCTTTCCGGCGAGATTCCCTCTGTCTGGAAACAAGCCATTGTAATTTCAATTCTGAAGCAAGGAAAAAACTTATCTTTCGATGTAAGTTACAGGCCGATTGCATGACAAGTTGTCTATGTAAACTTTTCGAAAAGATGGCTAACTGCCGGCTCTTACACTTTCCAGAAACAAACAATCTACTGGACCCATACCAGTGCGGATTTTGCGAGGGTAGATCCACTACTGACCATTTGTTACGAATCGAAGATCTGTGATGCTTTTGTCCATATTCAATGCTTCCTTTCACTGTTTCTCAATATGGAAAAAAGCTTACGATACCACCTCGTGCTTCGGCATACTGCGAGACCTCTTACAACTAGGTGTCTGAGGTAACATGCTGACCATAATTGAAAGTTATTTGTCCAACCACACTTTTCGTGTCTGGGTGGGGAATGTCTTGTCATGAACTTTTGTCCAAGAGACTGGAGTGCCCCAAGGTGGTGTCTTGAGCTGTACACTTTTTATTATAAAAATAATACCCTCCATTCCTCCATTCCATGCAATATGTTCTATTCTATTGCACATACGTCGACAATGTGCAGATAGGTTACAAATCATGCAACCTCGCAGTGTGCGAGCAACAACTTCAACTTGGTTTGAATAAGGTTACCAAATGGGCAGATGAGAATGGGTTTATCCTTAACCTACAAAAAAGCATGTGTGTTTTATTTAGTAGGAAGAGAGGTCTTCAACCCAATCCGATCATTGACCTCCACAGGCGGCGATTAGCTGTGAAAAGTGAACACAACTTTTCTAGACAAAAAATTAACATTTGTCCCTCACCTGAAAAACCTCGAGAACAAGTGCCTGAAAGCTATAAATATACTCAATTTTTGTCGCGGACATTATGGGATAGTGATAGAAAATGCCTGATGAATCTTCACAAAAGCCTCATATGAACACGTCTAGATTATGGTGCTATCGTCTGCAACACGACCAACTTTGCAAATACTTGATCCTATCTACCATTTGGCATTCCACTCTCTACAGGTGCTTTTCTTACTAATCCTGTAGAAAGCCTGTGCGTCCGAGTCGAACGAGTGGTCATTGCAGCTGCAGAGGACTTGCATGTCTTTTGTGTATTACCTCAAAGCAAACACAGACGATAAGTACCCCTTACACTCTGTAATCAATGACTTGTCCAGTTTCACACTGTATGATAATCGTCCTTCGTTTCGACAGCCCTACTCGCTTCGAGTGAGGCCTTGCTGAGGAAACAGGAGTGCCACTTCTTCATCAGTGTCTGATAGCTCCTGCCACGCATCTGCCACCGTGGCAATGGCAGCTCATAGAATGTGACATATCCTTCGAGGAAGTTACGAAACACGCACCTGTGGCACATATTTGCATGTACTTCCTAGAGCTTCAACACAAATACAATTGCCTTGACTTCTGTACAGATGCCTCCAAGTCTCACACTTCTGTGTCGTATGCAGCAGTCGGCCCATCTTTTTCGGAGGCCGGACCGCTGCATTTTGATACGAGGTATCTTCACTGCTGAAGCCTATGCGATACTTACGGCCGTCAAACGCATCAAACAATCAAAACTACAAAAGGCATTAATTTACACAGATTACCTAAACGTTGTGAAGGCTTTGAAAAACTCTTAAAACACAAAACCCTGTCCTTGTCTTGCTTTATTCACTACTATGAACAGTGTACAAATCTGAACAGTATGTTATAGTGTGCTGGGTACCGGGACACCACGAAATTTAAGGTAACGTGATGGCTGATCAGCTAGCCGCATCTGTTCACGAAGGTGCTGTTAATACACCCGTAGCTATCCCTGCTCCTGACCTAAAACCATATCTGAAACGAATGGTCAGAGCTTGTTGGCAGAGCACATGGGATGGCCACACAGAAAATAAATTGCACGTTATCAAGCTGTTCCTTGGTCATTGGCCGCCGGTATCAAAATCACGCCACTCGGAAGTTACACTTACAAGGCTACAAACAGGACATACACACAGCACACACTCATACCTTTTGTGCAGTGGCGATCGGTCTTTGTGTGATATATGTGGTGAATCACTCACCGTCAACCACATCCTTATCCAATGTAGTCAATTAGACTCTATTAAAAAAAAAGAACTTTTCGTTAGCCTACTGTGAACACATTTCATTTCATCCTGGGATGCTCATTGGCAAAAAACCACTTTTCAAATATCAGTAATTATTTGCACTTTTAAATGAAATTCAAAGCTTCAGCATCATATACAAGGGAAACTCGTAGCATAAGCTCTCTGCAAAGGTTGTTGCTGTGGTAGCTACTCTGAGAAGCACCTGCCTCTCACCCTTTGGTTTCAAAGGGGTTGAGGAGGCATTCGGGCTATTTTACAATCGCTCACTTATACCATGGTCAGTTGTGATTCATTCCACACCCATGCATCAAATCGCGTATCACTGTCGTAATTTTATACTTTATACACACATTTTGCGCTTTTATACAGCACGTGATTTTAGGCCTTTATACAGCCGTATTACACCCTGCCATCGCAATCATTGGTCATAGCTTACATCGCATCGAAGACGTGGCGCTCTTTGGCCATCCATGGCCCTTGAGCCACAAAACTCCACTAATCATCATATTTCCTATCGTTCGGCAGCGTCAACTGACAGCCCCGGTCAGCGTGCAGAAGGCGGAGATGCCGAACCCCCCGTGGAGGTCGAGCAGCCCCGTATGCGCGGAGAGAGGACGCGGCGGCGCTCTCAGCGCGGCAGCACTGTTGTCAACAGTGGCACGCTGGCAGGTGCCACCGACAACGCTAGCGACCTCCCCCACCAGGAAGAAGAAGAGAGTGAGTCGCAATTTCTCGTGCTAGCAGTGTGTCCCAAAACATGGTGCCCTTTTACTTATGTTGCTACTACTCAAACCTCAATATAACGAACCCAAGCATAACGAAATATTGGTTATAACGAAGTGAATGAAGAATAGTATTGCAATTGCTGTAGTGTTAGGAATATACCTTTATAACAAATTTTCGAATATAACAAAGTTATTTTGATCTATGATGCAACTTTGTTGTAGTGAGGTTTAAGTGCATTAACGTTGCCATGATCAACACTTGCATCAACTGTTGTAGAGGCTCGGTCATTACAATGATCTGATGCGAGAGTGACTGGTTGTAAGCAATAAGCCAGCATGGGGCCAGCTCATTATCATGTACAGCATGGTAAATGCCCGTCAACAAATTTCAGATGATGGAAGTTGTTCCAAAGCTTACCACGGCACAATTTCCTATTAACCATTAGGACATTCCCACGATTTTACGAGTGCCGCTTATTTTCAATTGCCAACGCCTATTACCGTAAAAGTTCGTATATAGCTCAGACCCTCATATAGTCCGGCTTGTAATTTGCGGATAGCAAACACAAGAAAAATGTTTTCGTTCATCCACCCCTTGTCCTGGTAGCGGACGACGACATTTTTTGGGAACTTCTCCCTCTTCGGCAGCATCTTTCGTTCGAACACCACATAGGGTGGTAGATTGTGACCGTTTGCAGTGCAGGACAACATTACAGTCACCCGCGTTTTTTCGTTTTTAGTCGATCGCACGATAACTTTCCTGGAGCCTTTCTGATGCAGCGGTCAGCGCCGAGGGCATATCCAGGTGGACCGGCATTTGATCCCCGTTGCCGATTTGGCCCAGCTGAAACGGGACAGCCTTTCCCAACACAATCACATACTTTTGAAACCTCACAAGGACCTCTTTATAGCTCTTTGGTAGCTTCTGCGAGGTCGATGTACGCCGACGTAGGGAGAACCCAGCGTGGCCCATGAAGAGCGAAACCCGATGCTTGCTCGCTCTGGAATCCTCCGGCTGAATGCCTTTGTCTTGGGCGATCTCCCTTGCCTTCGTTTGTTGCAGCTCGATGTTGACAGCGAGATGTGTCGCTCGCTGCTCCCACACGAAGTCTTCGAGTTCTCGTTCCATGTCAACAAACGTTCCATTTTTTGGTTCACGGAAACTTTTTCGTTGGCTGCTGCAAGCAAAGAGGGCGTCCTTCTGCTTCCGCCAGCCACACATATTCCGCTTGTTGACTTTGAACTGCTGCTCCAGTTGCCAATGGTTTCGGCAGCACCAATAACTTTCCTTTTAAGGGGGCAGACTGCTCTTTGGGGCCAAAAAGTGACAAAAAAATTCATTTTTTAAAATTGACGTATTTGGTTTCTGCAAGTACTTTTTTATCTCTCTGCAAATTTTCACGCACCAGGAAGTAATAATTTTTATGTAATGTCATTTTAACTGTCCAGATTCTTGGTGCTGTTAACATGCAGAACCTGCAAAAAAATGGGGAACCGACTTTGAGGCTTCTTTATAATTTGCCAGCACCTTTGTCTGAAGCTCTATTATCAATTTATGAGCGCCTTAATGAGGATTGCAAAACATGCGCACCATGTTTTTTGCTTTTTGAAGAAACTGTGTGTTTTCAGTTTTTTCCATTTTTCTCAAAAAAGTAAATTTGTGACTATTCAATTTTGAGGCCTCAATATCTCTGTAGCTAGGGCAGATACAACAATAATTCTCTTTGCAGTAGAAACCTGTAAGTGTGTAGAATGCAAGTATGGGAGCAGAATTTAGAGCACATGCCTTTTTATTTAATTACTAATCAAAATTGTAACACAATTCCAACTGCTTTTAAAAATATATAGTTCATTTTGTTGCAAAATAACCAATAAAAGGCCTAAAAACAAAAACCTCTTCCATACTTTCACTCTATAGTCATTAGTATATGTTGGCGTATCCTAAATATCACTTTTAATTAAGCACTTTTTTTTCTATGGTGGCCTTAAACAATAGGGGGTGAACTTAGGTTATCTCAGAAACAAAGTGAGTTATAGGAAAAATTAATTCAATATTTGAAATCAGCAGAAAAAACTGCATAACTCTGTGCAGTTTTATCAAGATCACTGAAGAAATAAACAAAAAATGTCTAAGACCAGTCTGCCCCCCTTAAAAGCAGCCCAGTACAGCCTGCGCAGTGCTGACATGGCGTAAAATCACAGGAGCAAAATCTTGGCCGTCGTTACGGGCACCAAGTTGAAGCAAAGGCCACTGACCACTGTTGCATGCTTGGGTCTGTAAGACTTAACGCCTGCTAGCACGGCTAACACTACCTAACACCTAGCGCAGAAGCATGTAAACACCTGATGATGATGATAGCACCACGCTATGCCGAAATTAAAACTAAATTTCAGGCGAAAACTCTTGCGACCCACATATACCGTATAAACCGGACTATAGGTCGAGTGGGAATATAGGTTGACCCCCCCAAGTTCAGGTTACCGAAAAGGAAAAAAAAAAGGAAAACAACCTGTTATGTCCGGTGTTGTCGTCGGCCCATAGACGTACGCGTTGGTCGCGGTAGTCCAAAAAGCTCAGACAGCCTCGAACGGTTAAAAACAAGTTTATTCCTATTCGGATGGAGGCGGCGGCCGAACTGCCGGGGAAACGACGGTGGCTCGTTTGCGCCGAGCGGGGGAAGGGGAGGAGTCAACATCTGGAAGTAGTTTCAGCAACCGGTCCTTCGCGGGTTCGGAGCTCGCTCGTGACACAGGGGTGCTTGGAACACAACATCTCCTCCCTCCTTAGCTTGTCGCTTGGAAGCGATCTGGGGGCCGCCGTGGGCGCGTGGACGCTCTGGACGCACTAGGAAGAGAAGCCTCCGCTCGCTGGGTGTCGTTTCTCTTGTGTTCAAGGCCGGCGGGCGGCGGCGCCGATTCATCTGGTGCGAGATGCCAGGCTAAGTGGAACGAAGCTTCCGTCGAGGTGGCTGCTTGAATGGGAGGTTCCCTTGGCAAATTACCTGAACGGCGTAGCTGATCAAGGTGGCGGCGTGTGGCCTTCCACCAATGTCGACGAGCCATGACCGCAAACCTATGCGTTTGAGTGCCGTCGCTTCAACCCAGTCGGGCTTTCTGTGGAACTGGCGGGCGTATATGCGCTGTCCACTTTCAATTCTCCTGCTATGCGGGAGCTTTTCTTCCTCCGACGGTGCTTTCGCTGAGGGCTCCGGGACAATTGCTGTCAGCTGGGTTCTCATTTCTCGTCCGAACATCAATTTCGCTGGCGTTTGATCAGTAGTGCTTTGAACAGTGTTGTGCTGTCTGAAGAGAAAGCGCGCGATGTGGCGTTGCATTGTCCCAGTCTGGTCTTTAGTAAGGGCGCGCTTTAGCTCAGCCACGTAGCGCTCGGCTTGTCCGTTCGTAGCCGGGTGGTAAGTAGCTGATGTAACAGACGAGACGCCGTTGTCGCTGTAAAACTTGAGAATCTCCGTGGACACAAACGGAGTGCCATTGTCCGAGACCACCTTGCGCGGTAGGCCAAACGTTGCAAACAACGACCGCAGAGTGTCGATAACTGCTGCCGATGTCGTTGTAGCCATTTGTTTTACCTCCAGCCACTTGGTGTATGCGTCTACAACCACCAGGAACGAACACCCTTCGATAGGTCCAGCAAAATCAATGTGCAGCGTTTGCCAAGGCGTGTCTGGTCTTTCCCATTCAGGAATAGGAGCTCTTGGCGGGCTTCTGTGGTTGCATTGGCAAGGCTGGCAATCGTGAACTGTAACGGCGTTTAAGTCATATAGTGCCGATGACGTTAGTGCTGTTCGGCTTGTATCTTGCGTCTGGCCCTCCTGTGCGTCGACATTGTTGTTCCGTTGCACTGAAGTCTTCGGTCCGAGCTGTTTGCGCTTCGAGATGCATGCCCTTTCAATGTGTCCCAGTTTTTGGCAAAAATTGCAGGTCGCTGTCTTGTATCGACATACCTGGGGATCGTGCATGTCGTCGCATCGCCAACAGCGCTGTGTCTTTCTGCTTGATTTTGCCTTAGACGTGGAATGACCTGACTGCTGACTGGTGTGATGCACCGGCTCGACGTTCCGTCGAATATCCCTCTGCTGGTGACCGGCGCTCTCCGCTCGTTGGGCGATGTCGTAGGCTTTGGAGAAGGTGAGACCCGTCTCCGCGAACAGGCGTTGTTGTAGGGCCTGCGTCACGCAGTCCGCACACAAAACGGTCACGCAACATAACGTCCAAGGGGAGCATAGTGGTGTTAGCAGGTGTGGCAGTCGATCCTCCCTCCTGCGCCGTAGCTGCAGCTGTCACGGTCAACGTCCCGAAATTGCAGTCAGCAGCGAGCTTTTTGAGAGCCGCGACGTATTCGGCCACTTTTTCGCCTTCCAGTTGGTCTCGCCGTTGGAAGCGGGCTCGACAGTAGACCTCCGATGGCCTTGGGTCATAGTGCTCTTGTAGCGCTGCTACGATGTCGTCGTAGTCAACGGCTGCTGGAGTGCGTGGCTGAATCAGGGCACAGACTGTGTCGTATGTCTGCTCCCCACACAGCGTTAGCAGGTTGGCCCTCTTCATTGCTGTATCAGTGATGTTGTTAGCCTCGAAGTAAAATTGCAGGCGTCCAAACCACGATGACCATGATGAGCCGTTGAATTCGGGTAGCCGACTTGGGAGCCCGTGCGTAGCCATAGCTTGTAGCTTGTCAATATCGTTGCGTAGCGTTGGTCCAAATCCACTTCCTCGTCGCCACTGTTATGTCCGGTGTTGTCGTCGGCCCATAGACGTACGCGTTGGTCGCGGTAGTCCAAAAAGCTCAGACAGCCTCGAACGTGTAAAAACAAGTTTATTCCTATTCGGATGGAGGCGGCGGCCGAACTGCCGGGGGAACGACGGTGGCTCGTTTGCGCCGAGCGGGGGAAGGGGAGGAGTCAACATTTGGAAGTAGTTTCAGCAACCGGTCCTTCGCGGGTTCGGAGCTCGCTCGTGACACAGGGGTGCTTGGAACACAACACAACCCTAAATTGCCAAACGACATTTATTTGCTAATTGGGCGCACTGCACCCCGATCGTCCGAGCTCGCTCAACCACCATCGTAACTGTTCCTATTCGTCAGACGAAGCACCACTGTCTTCTGAAGACGAGAGTATGTCGCTGGCCGCCTCCCAGAGTGCATTGTTGTCCGTGTCACACAGCGTGTTGCTGATGGAACATTCCTTAAAAGCATTTTCCACCATGGAACCTGGCAAGGAGTGCCAGGCGGAAAGCACCCAGCCACAGACAGTCGCAAGCAGAGGCCTCTGTAGGCGGCCCGTCGGTGTCTTTGGGTTGTCGCCGGACATCCACTTTTGGTACTCCAGCCACACTCGGTCCTTGAACGGCTTGTTTACCACAACGTCGATCGGTTGAAGGGTGGACGTCCTACCACCTGGTATCACGGCTCGCCCCGTGCGCGCTTCACAGCGACGGTTAAGTGGCCACAAAATGCATCTAACACCAGCATGCTGCAAAGACGCAGCAGTTCACCTGGCTGACGGTTCCAGACTACTCATATCCATTCGAGCATCATGGCCTCGTCCATGTCTCCCTTTTTGTTGACGCGAACGACAACATCGGGCGATAACACTTCCTTGGGCATTGTCTGACGTTTGAAAGTGATGAAGGGGTGGAAGCTTTCTACCATCTGCCATGCATGCCAGCATGACGGTGAAGCGCGAGTGCTCGTTGCCAGTGGACAACAGTTTCATATCCTTGGCGCCACGTTGCGTGATCATGGTCGATGAAGGCATGTCAAACAACACGGGGGTCTCATCAGCATTGTCAATCTGCCCCATCATGTAGTTGTTCGGCTTCCGAAGCCGGTTCATGAAGCCCTGAAAGTTTATAAGCTTGTCCTCGAACTCGTCTGGAAACTTCTGACAGATGGATGTGCGCCTATGGAAAGAAAATCCTTTGCGTCTCATGAATCAACGCAACCAAGAGTTTGGTGCAGGAAACTCTTCTCTTGTGAGCCCAGCTTCTCGAGCGAGTTCCACAGCTTTCTTGCTAATGGTATCCATGGTCACTGGCAGCGAGCACACCTGAACTTCCCACACAAAGTTCCCTAGCGTATTCTCCAGCTGCCGGTAAACCGCACTTTGCCCACGAAATGACATTTTCCGAGGATTGCACATTTGCAGCTTCTCTTTCTGCACCCTCCAATAGCGCACACTTTTTTGTGATACACCAAAGCGGCGCTGAGCAGCCATATTCCCATTCGCTTCTGCGCACTCAACAACCTTTAGTTTAAATGCAGCTGAGTACTGCCTTCTCGTACCGCTACTCATATTGAGTGAGCAAAAAAAAGACCGCTAAAAATGAAACACAAAGTCAGGCGAAGCGAGAACTTAGAACAGATCGGAGGCAAATCACAAACACAAAAAACAGACAAGGGAGAAAAAAAACAACCTGCTACCGAATTTGAATGTGAATATGGCCGTGTCCAGCTTCTCATGCACATGCAAGCCACATATTGTCAGACAGCGGTGCACTATCGGCTAGACACCGCTATATAAGACGAGGGGCGACTTTAGCTCGTTGTTTTATTGAAAATATCTCGACTTATATTCCGGTTTTATACGGTAGTATGGGGCCGGAATTTCGTACCCTAAAGTCTAGTAAAAAAACCCGGGCTATATGCCGGTTTTTACAGTATGTTCTATTTCAGCTTGCTCCCTTATCTTCGGTGAGCTAGTCAGCTTAATAATTACTTTAGACAGACTCGCCCCGTTATCTCCCTCTTTTTTCAAGGGTGTTTCCAGTTGCGTTTGTTGATTTTTTGTGGTTACCCATAAAAGTAGAGGGAAGGGACAGCAATCGCCCCACTGAAACGCTGAAATAGAAATGTTCATATGGGATCTAGTCTTACGGTAGGGAATGTCGGGTTGGCAAAAACTGTTAGTACTGCATTGTCCCCCGCTTTGGCATGCCTTCGAATCATGTAACAGTTGTGGCATAGTATGAAACTGTTGAAATCGATTCTCATGCTCTCCACAACCTTCTTTCAACAGGAGGAGTCAAACTCGGCCTGGGCGACTTCATTTTTTACAGCGTCTTGGTGGGGAAGGCATCCTCTTACGGTGACTGGAACACGACTGTCGCCTGCTTTGTGGCCATCCTCATTGTGAGTGGTGTGCGCAGTGTTGTACTGTAGTGCTCATTTGGTTATTCGTTTGCTGATAATTTGTACATGGTTAATTAATGGGCACTTGGCTGCACCGTGTGCCCTTATCTTTGTACACGGAACCTCAAGGCAGCGGCGAAGCCTGTTCCTATTGACGAGGGATCCGTCTATCGAGAATGACGGCGTCGCTCGGCACCATTAGCCACACTCTAAAAACAGTTTCACCCATCGAGGCTTACCTTTGTCACTCCATAAACGTCGCCTATGATGAATATAGCTGTGATCCCGTCCTGACACAATGCTTGCTGATATCGTCATGTGTGATACAAGCGTGTCCTTCCTTGTGTTAATGCTGTAAGTGCTATACACCTGGTGCTTTCACATCACAAACATTGTGTATGTATGCATAGGTTGGCAAAGTCATTCAAGAGTCAACTAGATCGTACTCAGATCCAGCCATGAGTCTTAGTCTGAGCGAGTCCATTCCGGCAGGGGGCTTTGGTTTTTTGAGTGAGTTTAAGTTAGTCCAATTGAATAAAATATGGGTGAGTTCAGGTGAGCCCTTAGCTCAAAATATGTTTGTTGAGCGAGCCTGAGTAAGCTCCTCCTTTTGATGCCGACCAATGGTCCCATCTACTCTGCTTTAGCATTGCAAACACCATTACATCGCGTCACATTTTTATGCAAAGTCTATGCGCACATGTCTCGACGCAGTTACATTCACGCACCAGCTCTCGGTATTTACTGATCACAGGCTTGGGTTAAGGAGGAGGATGCCATGATCCCCCCTCACAAACTGTTTCGCAAAAAGCTTTCGATAAAAATATATTGTGTGACTTGCATATTTCATGAAAACGTTCTTACTAGATGAAAACCACCGACGAATCGTATTTGAAAGTACAAAATTGAAAGGCATATTAAAGAGTACAGATTTTCTTAGATATTGGCTTTGAAGAACATTGTCATCGTAAATTTTATGCTATTACAGTCGAACTCCACTACAACGAACGCCGCTTCAACGATATTTCCGCTACAACGAAAAATTAACGATTCCCCATCAGCAGTCCATAGGAGTCAATGCATACATATTGTCGCCACAACGAACACTTTTTCTTCGATCGTCCCACTTCAACGAAATTTTACGATGTGATTCGAGGCTCAGATACTTATTGCTATGCAGTAAACTCGATCTTTAACATTTCGAAATCCATTTTCAGAACCTGAAAATGCGTCAACGAAGTCTAAAGCACCCGTTGGCACAACCAGAAACAGCCGCTGTTGAGCAAGCACTGGGCGCCGCCATTGCTCGATAGTGATGGCAATGAAACTACCCTGCTTTTGTTTTGCCACTGGCTTGCTTTTGAGCCGCAGACGATTTAAAGTTAAAGCTCAGTCGCTCAGTTCATGGTTTCCTTTTCGCAGCTGCTGGGTGCAACTGTAGCACGATACCTTTTCCGATGCTTATCATTATGTTCGCGCCTCGCCAGTGTGGTAACTAATCAGAGCGGCTGTTCATTCGCATTATCAACAAAATCAGTTAGCCGCGAGCAATGGACGATAAGAATGGCATAGAATAATGCAAAAGTTGCCACTCCACAATACCCTGCCTCCATCTCGGTGTTGTCGGATACTTTTGACGACGGACAGCTGCTGGTGTTAACGTGTTAAGGCAACTGTTTGGTTCGTTCACGAAAGTGGTTTTAGGCGTTGTTTCACGCTTCTGGGAAAGAAGAGGAAGCAGCGAACATTTTTTGAATTTGAGGATAAACGTTCCTTTGTTTGCTAGCTCAGTTTAGCGATATTTTTTTTTTCTATTTTACTACAACGAAATTTTTTACGCGCCCCGTCAGTTTCGTTGTAGCGGGGTTCGGCTGTAGACTCGCATGTCGATTTGCTCAGGCCCATTTAAACTCGGGTCAAGCCCTGAGTTTGGCTGGGTAATACCGTATGTTGTTGAGTTTGGGTCCTAGTGAGTCCTGTTGAGGAAAATTTGTAATTCCTAATCCAAGTGAGCACTCGGAGCAAAATGTATATCTCGAGTAAGTCTGAGTAATCTCCAACTTATTTTCTGACCTTTGCATGCATGTCATACAATAATTATTGCATGATGTAGCAATCTTGACACAAAACTAGTGAGTGCAAAGTTTTTAGTAAAGCAAAGAAAAACAGTAATATCTCTCGCACAACTATCATTGTTGTCTGACGGAAGTCGTCGTATGAAGCTCTGAAGTCACTGCAGTTGCAGCTGTGTGAAGCAGCGACTTCAGTGCTTCCATGACTAGTAAGCAGCGTTCGGGGTATTTAATCATTCTACACAACTTGCACCCTCGCAGGGTCTGTGCCTAACCCTCCTCCTGCTGGCCATATTCAAGAAGGCACTTCCGGCTCTGCCGATCTCGATCACGTTTGGCCTCATCTTCTACTTCGCCACGTCGTCGCTCGTCCAACCGTTTGCCGACAGCCTAGCGAGCGAACAAGTCTTCATATGAACGTGTCTCCGCCATGAAAGCGACGTTGCACGAGGAAGTTACGGCAACGACAAATCACCTTCGCACTGCGAATGGCCTTCCGTTTGAAAGTGTGTTGTTTTTGTGTCGTATGAAAACGCTATCAAGTCATGTGCTGTGCAACATCATCGGTAGTCTTATATTTATAGAACGCCGCACAATTTTTCGGACGGTCGAGTTGACAGCTTGCTGTGATGCGGTGTGCCGCACGAGAGGCCACCGTGCTCCGGGAAGGTATACAGACTGGACTGTCAACTGTATCTTTGTTGTTCCTGGACTTCCAGTGTACTTTTTTTATTCGTTCCATGTTCTCCCATTGCCTCCCTTCTAAAATGATGCTTTTAATGAAGTGACACTTATTTATACAATTATACACAGTTCACTTTTTTCTACTTGTTTGATTAGCCTGCACTTCTTACAGCAAAGCTTTCTTGTTCTCCCAAATTCAAAGCGCTTTTTCATTGGTACGTGGCCTCGAACACTGTATCTTACAGAACGGTCATTTCTTACAATTGTAAATGGTGCAGCAAAGTGGCACTAGTTTACCAGTGCAAACATGTGTGCAAAGCGGTGCTACTGCTTCGAGTATGTGAGCGGTGCTCAAACTGGTGGCTTGAGAATGATGCAGCGAATGAGTGCTGTAGTTTACAAGCTCAAAAAAGTACTAACACAATGTGGCGCTCCCATTTTGAGTGTGAAAACTAGAACAAGCACCGTCAGGTGCACATTGCTGACGTCAACTTTAGCATTGAAGTGCAGTGTTTGCCTAAACTGGTGTCCCTAAAGTGCAGGCATATCGAACGGAATATTTAATGTATCACCGGCTCGATGCAGCGAATGTTACTTATTATGTCTCGTCACCAAAGACGCCCAGAAATAAATTGTCTATTTCATTGGTCATGTTTCACGAAGTTTTCTTCTTTCATTCCCTGTCCGCATAAAGTTTTTTTATCCTTTTGCTTTCGTTGACATGTACAGTCGTTTTAAATTTTGTACCAAAATTTCCAGTGACGACTATACTTGTCATCAACCAAAATTGTTCCCACATGGAACCAATGGTGACTACACTCGTCATAGTAGGTAAGTAAGTAGGTGGTCCTAATCCCTTTTGGCACAGGGCAGGCGCACCCAGCGCCACAGGACAAAATGTTGTGTGCTCACCCATACACACACACACACATCACTAGGCAGGTGCTCGCAGCGCCACCAGCCAAAACTTCGTGCTCCACACGAACTTCACACGAGCACACACACACGTTTTCAACTTCACTGTTCAGAAAAGAAAAAAAAAGAAAAAAAGGTTGTGTTTCTTGACACCAGATGGCCACACTTGTCCATTTTGTATCATTTGTGTGTATGCTTTCTTGCATTGCCGTGCAGTGAAGCCACATTCAAGTTATCTTTTTTTTTTTTTTGCACAGTTAGTGAAATAAGAGCCTTATTGAATCGATACAATAGTGTGGTTCTATTTTAAAAAATGATCTCTGCAAATTAAGCAGTGAGTGAGTCAAAAAACTTTATTTGGTCCACAATAGACTCAAGGAAACTCAATGTCACCTGACAGGGCCCACTCTGGGCTGTAGTGCGAGAGCAGTCAGGTGCCAATCATGGAAATATTTTTTTCGGTAAATGTGGTATAACCTTTTTTTTTAATGCGATAGCACTCTCGGCTAGATTTTGCTGCCGGCGTCGGCGTCACTCACCGTATATGTTGCCATCACATTCATTGCTTCGCCTTTGCAGCAAAGCTGTGACTTTTTTCGGTAATGAAAGATGTGATAATAGTTCACTGGAGGGAAGTGTTGTGCTCTTGTTTATGGGAGCTGCAACGCATGACATTTGAGTCAGCATGGGGATGATGGGTAGTTTGCCAAAGTTTCTTTCACCAGAAGTTCAGCAAACCAACTTCACCAACTGATCCATTTTTGGCTCACCAATTAGAATAGGCTTGAGGTTTGCAACGAGTTGTTTCTTAGAAAACAGGAGGCAAAATAACAATAAGGAAAGGCACAAGCATGAGGACTAGGCAAATCCACGTACTACTGATGATTCCTATGGTGGCCAAATGACCACAGTGCCACACTAGCCTCTAGTAAATACTGAAAAAAACGTAATTCCTGTACAGGCCTACAAATGAATGAATTGTGCTGCACTGCACCGCAACCAAGTTAAATAACCAATTCACCTTAATAAATACAATAAGTCGGCTTCCTTGCAGAGCTCAGGTGCATGATGGTGTAGCATAACAGAAAAACGGTTGTTTAGTTTGTGTGTGGCCTGTGTGTTTAAAATAGAGTGACGAAAGAGCTTGTGCTGTTTACGGTCAATTGATATTCTGTAACGTAAGGTTAATTGACTGGCATTGGTCGGGGGTCACATTTGGGACGCCGGATCAATTCGGACAAACCCGGTATCACTTATCTCGCATTGAGACCTTGGCTTCTCTGCTTCACTGTCTATCTTATGTTTGCTCGTTCGCGAACCACAACTTCTGTGCAGTTGAGTTGATACATGCCGAGTGTAGGACGTCTGATTGATTCTGCTCAAATATGGTTCAGGAAATCGGTACGTGCGCGTGACTTTTTTTTTTTTCTTTTGCTCGGAGGTTTTAATTGTAAGGCAAGACACGCACATGCCAGCGCTCGTTTGGATTCCCTTCAAAGCCTGAAGGTGTACAATGTACCGTTTTGAAGATTTAAGACAAGTTCACGCGACAAAAGTAAAGCATAGTATGTAAAGAAGTAGAGATAAAAGGGTGGCGGAAGTAAGAAAGATCCCAGAGATACAGAAGGATAGAAATAGAAATGAATAAACTGGGAAGTGAGAGAGAGGAAGCAAAAAGAAACAAAGTATACCACCCGGCTCCACACTTACTTCAGACTTGACACCGATATATTGTGCGAAGCTAGCTTAATTAGCTTTTTCCCCGATATAGCGAACTAGGTATGCACCGAGTTATTTTTCCCGCAGTAGACTGTAGCGACGCGTGTTGTGCTTTTCGGTAACCGCTGGTACGGTGCGCTTTCACCGACTTTCGGTATTAGAGGCACCCATTTAATGAAAAGAGAAAAGGAAAGACTGAATTGATTGGTGAATTTTCGCTTCGGCCGCAGCGCAACAGATGGCGACAGCTACTTGCAGCCGGCTTTGATCACGTGACCGCGCTTTCTCGGGAAGAGTCCGCGATTGGCCGGGAGCGATGTTGTTTAGGTTTTGCACCTTTTTGTTTGTAAACGGTCGCCGCCGCTAGGTCAGCTGCTAGCTTCCTTTCAACCGCTACTTTCGCTTCTCGGTGTTTTCTGCGGGCGTGCGCGTTCTCTTGTGCGTGCGTCTGGTCGTGCGTGATCGTCTCGTAAAAATGCGGACATCGGCCCGGGAATAAGGCGCCGCCACCGCGATTCGGGCCCGCCTTGCAAGCCCGAAGCGACGGCCGCCCGTGGGGCACTGTGTGCTAGCTTCACTGCACCACCGCGCGATTACGGCGGCCGTAGCAAAAATGCCTCGCGGGAGCATCGCCGGTGTTCATCCTCGGCGGCGACGATCGGCGCCGAATCTCCCGTGGCTTCTGCAGGCCTGCGTGCGTCGTCGCCTACGGTGCGAGCCCGACGATCAGCAGCGGCGGCTCCGAGCCTGAAGAGCGCGATGGGGAGCGAACGTTAGGCCTAAGGAGGTTCTCGCGCGAGCGCTCGATCCGATGCAAGGCGGCTCGCCAAGCCTCACCCGCGACCAACGAAATAACGGGGCGGCGTGGTGTTGCCCGCTTCCCGCGTGAGTGCGAAGACGGTGATAAGTGACTCGGCCAGCGTCGTAAGTTCCGCCGGGAAGTGCCAACGCAGGTGAGGCATTCCCTCCCCTTCCCGCCGGCGTGTGCTGCTGCGTTGGTACGTGACGAGAGCGGTTCCTTCTAGGAGAAGAAGAGCGGGCGGGCGGGTCATATCGTGGTTTTTAAACTTGATAGCTAGCGGTGTGGTACGACGACCCTGAGTGTGTGTGTACTGGATCGGCGGCCGCAGGCGTCGCGCTGGTGGCTGGCGCGCGGCCCGCGAGCTTGCTGCTCGTCCCGCTGGAATGGTGGCACCACGGCACCGAGGCTAGAGCACGGTGGCCGCAGCGTGGCACCGCGCGAGCGCCTGGCCATGGCGTACCGTCGCAAGACGGACACCGGAGGAGGCGGCGGAGGCAGCCAAGCCAGCGGCTCGGCGGCATCGTCGGCCGCCGCCACGGGCAACGAGGAGAACCCGAACCAGATCGTCTGCCGTAAGGTGAGCTTCGCCGCCGAGCTCCCATGCATTGCGCGATTCGATCGACGACGGTTCGATGATCGCGCTCCCCTCTTCCTGCTTCGTCGATATATATTGCGACGTGAATCGAAGTCGGGTCAAGATATTGCTAACGTGCACGCTTTATCATGCCGTGCCGTTCGTCGCTGAAGCTTACCGCAAGCGCCTATTCATAACTCCCGTGCGCTGTCCTCCAGAGTTCATGTCGTTCAATAGCGTAGCAAGATATATAGATATATATTTTTTGGAAAGGGAGATTGGGGGGAGGGGGATTATCCTTTCGGAGGGGGGCAGCGCGCCCCGGTTATGCCAATTACTTGCTTATAAACGATCTAAGATTCTCGGGGGAAAAAAGAAACAATTACTAATTGCAAGTCCCATTACCCAGCATTTTTAAAGCTGCTAAATATGTTGTTTCTTTTGAGAGACACGTGGAGGTGTTTTTTTACGTTTGTGTAAATATCTATCGGGCGGCTCGTATACTTTCAAAAGTACAGTGTCACGGTGTTGTATGAGATTGGGTACCGCATACTGTAGCAGCCCGGGAAGGCACACTTGAATAATTATATCGCATGCGTAATCACATCTTCCCCGTCATTTTAGCTGATTATGGCAGGTATAGCGTGTTGCGCTTCGAAGCGATCTCTAGGGCGCGGGTTTGACTCCCGGCCGCCGAGTAATACCCCGTTTATGGCGGCGCAAAACAACAACACATATTCTCGCTCCTAAATTAAGAAGTGCAGTGGTTCTGGCGCGCGTAAGGAGTTCTTATTGTTTTGGGTCAAACATACCACTATATGGGTTGTAATTTCATATTCCTTTCAAGCGTCTGTTGCATGCAATTCGTTCGTTCATTGCTCGGTTCGCTGCGGTGCTACAGTGGGTCACGGTGCTCAGTTGGTCGCTGACTTGAAGGTCGCGGGTTCGATGACGGCGGTCACATTTCCGTGGAGGCGAATAATAATAAGTGGGATTATACATCCCGGAACGCGACGGAGGCCGTAGTGGAGGGCTCCGGAAATTCTTTAACGTGTGCACTGATACAGCGCCGTTCACGGGCATCTACCACTTCGCCTCGATGGAAATGCGACCTTCGGGGAGCGCCATAGCCGCTGATCCACCGACGTGGACATTGAGGCGAAATCTTGGAGGCCCGCGCACTGTTCGGTGTCACTGCACGCTAAACGACCCCGTAGAGATGGTGGGATTTTTTGGAGCCCTCCACGACGGCGTCCCTCATAATCGAATCGCAGTTATTTCTAGACGGAAAACCCCGGGTATTATTACTACCGTTATTATATAGTTCTCTTTGTATGATTCATTTTTAACAACGCACGTTATCACTTGCTGCTCAGTACGGTGCGCTGATGGATTCGTTGTGTCCTCTTTATTATTATCGATATCATTATAATTATTTTTCTTGTTCTAAAGCAGCGGCTTTGTTCATGCTCGTGGCACCACGTACGTGAAGTGATTATTCTTATTAGTGGGTAGCCGTTGTAGTTAGCTGCAGTAACGTGACGCGGTGCTTTCCGCCATTCCTGCTGCCGGTGTATTTCCACGCGTGAATTCTTTCGAAGACAAAAGCCCGCTGCGCTCAATAACATTGGCTGCGTTGCAACGCTTTAAACTCCTCAGGTTCGTGCACAAAAATGCACATAGTGGATGTATTGTTCCAAAGAATCTGTCAGTTGTGCGCAGGCCCTCATATAGGAAAGAAAACAATTAAGCCATTGTTTTGTCGTTTCTGCGCACACATCACGCGTTTAAATGCGCAATATCCGACGTTATTTCTTACGTCGTTATCTCATGATGTATACTCATCTTTAACGTATTACATATTATGCGTGTGCGGGATAATATCTGGTTTGGGGGTTACATTGTAGCGAAAATGTTTTAAATTGCGATGTATTGTTAGCAGGGTTGTCTAATATGCGCAATAAGGATTATAACGCGGGACAATTATCCTTACTATCCGGGAAAGCGTATACTATCCAAGTTCACGAGAACATTGTGCAGTCTCGCTTGATATCGCGAACGTTGGCGCCAGGAAATCGTAGGTAACGGACATGTATCAATGTGTGTGTGTGTGTCGCAGTATTTATCGCAACTGATTTGCTTTAGGAGCTTTTCAACTTCACTCGATCATTTAATATTGGATTCTCTTTTGTATACTTGTGGGTATTCCGCTTGATTCGTGTTATATGGAGCTTAAAAAATTACTACTCAGCTATCAATGACTGCAAGCTTTTTATTTCATTTTACTTGTGCATTATATATATATTTTTCCATTGCACCGTAGTTGGAACCCTCCGCGGTGGCTCAGAATTGGGCACGGTGTCGCCCTGCGAAACTTGAAGGCGCGGGTTCCATTGCCGCGGCTACGGCGTCTAAATTTCGATGGGAGCTATGTCCTTCATTACGTCGTGTTTCGTAATGATATCGTGGTGTTGGCACTTTAATCTCCAGGGATTACCGCTATATATTCGTCACCTAAGCGCCTAACTTACGGAAACAAAGTGGCGTGGTCTACGTCTTGTGTACGTTGTACCGGTATGGGCAATCGGCAGCGGGCAGGTATGCATTCCTGTGTCAGTTGAAGCACACACAGTAGTAACTCTGGAAGTATATAGAGGGGCAGCCAGTAACTGTATATGCTACCTATAGTAACTGTATGGGATAACTATATAGCACTTACAGCTCAATTCTGTATATGCTATAGCTTTAGGAATAAACTTCCACTGGTAAGT
>NW_027465403.1:0-28782 GCF_043290135.1 Rhipicephalus microplus | reverse complement strand
ATAGTCTAGGTAGTGTTGCACGACCACGTTGGCCGCCGTCCCGTCTTCCTCTCTCGCTACATTGGTGACCACGGACACACGAACAAGTGACCGGCGCTGCACTACTGCCACCAAGCTACGCGGCCATGCTCCAGAACAAGCCGGCAGCCTAAATTCGACCCGCCACTGCCCCCGTTCCGGACCTCTCGCCTAGAGTCGTGGTTTGAGGAGTTTGCGGCGGCCTTGTATCACAACGGCATCTGGATCCAAGAGCTCATGTACGAGGTATTGGAATACCATCTTCCACATGGCCTCAAACACCACCTCACATACTTCTCCTGGAACCCTCGCCCGTACGATCACTTGCGAGATACCGTGCTCAAGTTTTACGGCCTTGAACGTGCTCCTCTTCCCAAAAATGACACAACTGCACCTGGCTCATCACCTTCCAGGACGCCTCTCGCCCCACAGCCAGTCAAGACCATTCCCCTGCCGGCAACTGGCCACATAGATTCGACACCGGCCGCTGCCCCGTGCACCGTCGCATTTGCGGCAGAGACTTGGTCGGCCGAACTGTCTGTCCCAGGCGATTCGACGACCTCAGCTGGGCCAGCTGACCTTCCTGCACACTCCCCGCATATCCCGGCACCAGTGGAGGCCCGCGACACCACTCACACTATGGACCCAGAGCTCGCTGTGACACTGAACGCCATCAGTTTCCCCTGCACACCGGTGCCTGCTGCTCAAAACCTCGTGGACTGCCAGCACCTACTAGCATCATCCTCGATGTATCCTACAGAAGTTCAAGCCCCTGAGCATGCATGGCTGAACGTGTATGATGCTGCGACGATGTCAGGAAATCCCGAGGGCCGCACGCCTGGCTCACCACAGGTGGAGCACACCGCGCATGCCCCAACAGATGCGCAGCTAAACCATCCGCGTACCACTACATACGCGTGCTTGAGCATTTCCACGCCGTCGACGACCCATGACAACTGTGACGCCACATACCCGCCGCTCGATCTCGCATCACCAAACGTCGGTTCTAGCTCGAACAACGCGACGACTCATCGGCGTACGCCTACGCGTTACACGACGTCAAAGGTCGGAAAAAGCAATCTATCAGTGCCCTCTGAGCCAGCTCGTTATCACTGTAAACCATGTCGCACTTCATCGGTCCAAAGCGCACCGTTTCCTACTTATCTGCACCCTACTCGGCCGACCAGGTGGCCGCCGCAGCCGGTAATGTGCTAGCGGAAGCGACGGTACCAGCACGGTAAACACACTACCCAGGGTTGACCGCTCCCCATGTCGACGTTCCACCAGCTCCAACAAGGAAGTAACACTAGACCCTCTGGACTGGTCGTACTACGCTCATGCTACAGTCCATCTTTTAAGCATCAGTGTCCGAGTGCGCGCGACAATCGACCGCACCTAAACGGCCCGTGTGTGTTCTCGGCCCTTGACCATTTTTCACCTCGTCGTTGGTACTCGCTATCGACAAAAGTGTCCCTTCATCACGACCCTCGCCCGCTCCTTCCAACAGCGTGCCTGCGTAGCCACCCTCGTCCGCTGCGCCATTCCCAGTCTCGCCCGCCAGAGACCCACTGGTTGCCGATTGTCCCTTCCAGTTGACGACCTGGACTGCTCACGGACCCCGTTTTGTTTTGCAAACCTAACTCACTTGTATATACGCTCTCATTATTTTCATTCCGGCTTCATTTCTGCGAGGGGGAGTAATCTGTAGCGTCATCATCATCGTCATTTTCTAGCCACCGTGCTGCGCCTCTCGTGCAGCTGATGCGACAGCTCGAGGCGCGAGCTGTGGAGATCGAGCTCACGTGCCTGGCGGTTTTGGACGTGGCAGCCGCCGCCGCTCCGCTTCAGCAAATCAACCTGGGTAATAAAGTGGCGAGAGAACGACACGACCACGTTGGCCGCCGTCCCGTCTTCCTATCTATCTATCTATCTATCTATCTATCTATCTATCTATCTATCTATCTATCTATCTATCTATCTATCTATCTATCTATCTATCTATCTATCTATCTATCTATCTATCCGCCTACGTTTTTCAGCTATCCTGGCGGCTTGGATAATGGTATCGATACTAAACTTGGTATGGCATAACATAACTATATGACGAGCATATTTGAATAGTAATATTATGAAAGTCATGACATGTATGTCATGATTTACATTTCATGGTCTTGCTGTTCTTTCGGTGGTTTCATTCACATGACATTTTGCAAAACTGGTATGGTATGACATGATTGCATGACGAAAACAAGCGAATAATTCTAACAAGAAAATCATGACATGCGTGTCATGAATTAACATGACTACATGCCACACTCATGATGCGCTCTCGGCCATTTCGCTAGCTTCACAGATGCCAAATTTGGTATTACGTGACGTTAATGGATAATGAAGGTATGTGACTGGTGAAAACTTGATAATCACGAGATGCGTGTCATGTGAGAACATGACTGCATGCCACAATCAAGGCGCCAATACATTTGACGTGACCCGGCGCGCGTGCGCGCCGGCGTCCGTTTCGTCGTGTCACGCCGGCATTGCCACGCCAGGCGCCGGTCCTGCCATATACTCGCAGGTGCGTGCTGCATTGCGTTGCTTTGACGCATGCGCGTGTCAACGCGTCCGGCGTCCCTCCGTCTCGAAAAGAGGCAGACGCAGTGCTCTCTGGGTAACCCATTGGCGCTAAATGCAGCATGTTGCATTCAGCGCCGGTTGCCGTCGGGCCGCGCCTATGGACGCTGGTCGCGCAGGTCGTGCTTGGCGTCAGACTATAGAGTGGTCGCGTTTTGCTAACGTATAGCGTCGCTGTGCCCTGCGTGCGTGGGCGTCAACGTTAGAGTTTATTGGGTCCTTCACGATGCACTCTAGGCCGTTTCGCTAGCTTCACATATACCAAATTTGCTGTTACGTGATGTCAATGGATGACAAAGGTATCTATATGACTGGTGCAAATATAAGAATCATGAGACACGTGTCATGTAAGAACATGACAACATACCACGCTCATAGCATGCTCGCGGCCGTTTCGCTAGCTCCACATATACTAAATTTGGCATCACGTGTCACGAATAGATCACAAAGGTAAACAACACATCCAAACATGATAATCATGACACGGAAGTTGTGTACGGCATAACTCTCTTCCACCTCGTAACTTTGTGCTGATTTTAAAGTGATATATCAACATTTCTCATTAGTGCTTCGCATATCCTTGATTCCCATTGTACGTGCGATCTGCCACTTTTTTTGGTAAAAGTATTTGTTACATAAACAACTTTGGCTCCACTGTAGCAGAGGGTGAATTACAGTGGGGTGGTTTTGTTCTTCTTCTTTTTTTAATATGTATCAGATGGCGGTGATTGTGTATAGCACCGGCTGCTCTTTTTTAACAGATCAGAAAGATCACTTTAAGGCGAGTAAATTACTAGAAACCATGCTCAGAGATATTGCACCTACATTAGTCAAGCCATAAAGAGAAAATCACGTAAGCATGAAGTGCAGTCCCACAGCCACCCGAAAAATACTCAGATTACAGTACAGTCACATAACCTGCCATCATTGGAAGGTCGCAAATGCCAGAAATAACGCTACGCATTACGTCCAGTCTCATAACACAGCGATAACATTGTCGGTGCATTTATATCAAGCAACGGAGGCAGACGTGAACAGGAGAATACTCTCTAAAGCTTGTATGAAGCACCAACGAACAGTCACTTAAAAGCGCTTGCCATATTCCGCAGAAAACCTCAGCTTAATTCTGTAGGGTGAGTGTTCGTTCCTACTTGTTCACCGGGATGCGTTCTATGGGCCGCTGCAAGGGAGACGCTAGCACCGACCCGTTCAAGTGTGCGACGTGCTATGAGATTAACGGCAACGCATGTACGTCACGTACAAAACGTACGTGGTACTTTTCTCTTGCACCGCGATGGGTCGCGTTGTCATAAACACATTTGCATGGACTAAATGATGGCCTGTCACGAACTCTCGCACCCAAACCTGTCATTTGGCAACTTCGCCGAACATCGTGATCACGGATGCCGTGGCGCTTCCGTTGCCATCCTGCGTCTCTCGTCGTCTCTTTTGGTATTTCTGTCTTTGCACTTGCTCTGTATTTGCGCATTCTTAATCCGTATGCTATGGAGTTGTAGAAATTTCGCGTTCAAACGGGGGTAGTGGGTATACGCTTAAAATACTAAACGTTGCACATTTTTTTTACGTCTATTATCTAAATATATTTGCATTTGAAGAGAAACAGTCTAAGCAGGTGTATATGGTAAGAACGGAGAGTTATGACTAGATATTTTCAGCGAAAGCTACCGTGAACCGCCCTGCGAAAGCCAAAGTACGTGATTCCGTCGCCAAGTAAACAGACAAAGGCAGCTTTACTTGATAACAAAGGTATAGAAGGCTTGTATACTTAAATTTTCTAATAATAATATACGATTCGTCTCCACAGTTAATATTCGAGACATAATCATTATTGAATCACAGATTAAGATTTCTTAAGGTCTCCATGCATTCGCTAACACTACCCGAAGGTGAAAACCGTCTTCTCTTCACGAAAGAAAATCCTCAGACTCGAACGATGTCCGCTGTCTTGTCGTCGTCGTCGTCGTAGGTCTCCGCCTGTCATGCTGTACCCGAAATAAAGTTCCCATAGCGTGCATATGCTTTTAAAAAATAGACCTAATCTTTCAGTCCGTGCGCCCGTCCGTCAGTCTGTTCGTCCATGGATCCACCTGTCCATCCTTTACACTATTCGGTGACTGCAATGTCGGCATTATGAACCTTTGAACCAAGCTTTGCTCCGTCATCAGCATTCACTTCGTGGATAGGCTGCCAAATTTTTGTTAGTCCATGTATTGACATTACTCGCCACTTTGCGACAGCTTTTTGCCCTTAATGTGGTTATACGCTGCTTCTAGGATTGCAGGAATCGCGCTATTTACACCTCACCTGAATTTTCATAGGCCCCGTGATCGGTAGCACAAATCAAATGATGTACTGTGATGACGTCATCATCCGATGTCACTTGATAAGACGTCGTGATAACCTCATAATGACATTGCGAGTGATTTTTACGAGTGATAACCTCATACAAGTGGTAACCTGATAATGACAATACGAGCGATTTTTCGCGAATCCCTTGTATTGACGCAGCCGATGGTCAGTTTTCGCTTGCGATGAGTCATCTTATTTCTCCACTAAAAATATATTTAGATGACATTAGTGCCTGGTGTCGTTTATTATTTTATCAAAACAGCAAAGTGTGTGTTTAGAGGCTAACTGATGAAACATATTATGTAAACTTAAGCCTGCTATAGGGACGAGACACTACAGAACAAGGATATATGACGAATGCAGACTTCGAACAAATCAGTTGCTAGTCCGCTTGTGCCCTGTCAGCAACGGACTGGATGCACGCCGACCAGCAAATGATTTATCAAGATTCTGCGTTCGTCAAATCTGCTTCTACTTTAGTGTCCCGTGCCCAGTGCAGTTTAGGGGTAGATCAAATCAGCGTCATAAACTAACAGTACAAAATCCAAATTGACCCTAATTCATGACATAGGTGTTTGGGAGTAGTAGACACCCTGTTTTTAAGATATAATGACGGTTTGCACTGATTTGTGCCTATAAAGTTCAGGAGAGTTTTCTTTCTTCATGTGTGCTAGCGTATTCCTTCGGTTTACTTAGGTGTTTCGCATGCTGCCGCAGCCATGTAAAAATAAACGCATGGCTGACATATAATCCGTCAGGTGCTGCAGTGATCCCAATGTTATGTGTTTTTGAGATCAATTCGCTGTTAACACCAATTTATGAAACTAAATTACTTCGCTTTAAACATACGATGTACCTTATCGCACACAACACTTAGTTTAACCCATTTTGTCCCTTCCACTTTTCTTATAATTTTAATCAGGCTTGCCGGACATGTTGCACCGGCGCTAGACACGGCGGTCTGACAAGTAGGCTACTGCAGATTGGGCAAGCTGGGGCATAACATTCATCATCATCATCATCATCATCATCATCATCACCACCACCACCACCATCATCATCATCATCAACATCATCATCATCATCATCAACAACATCATCATCAACATCATTATCATCATCATCATCATCAGCCTGACTACGTCCACTGCTGGACAAAGGCCTCTCCCAAGTTCCGCCAGTTAACCCGGTCCTGTGCTTGCTGCTGCCAATTTATACCCGCAAACTTCTTAATCTCATCTGCCCACCTAACCTTCTGTCTACCCCTAACTCGCTTGCCTTCTCTGGGAATCCAGCTAGTTACCCTTAATGACCAGCGGTTATCCTGTCTATGCGCTACATGCCCGGCCCATGTCCATTTTCTCTTCTTGATTTCAACTATGATATCCTTAACGCCCGTTTGTTCCCTATTCCGCCCTGCTCTCTTCTTGTCTCTTAAGGTTACACCTACCATTTTTCTTTGCGTTGATCGCTGCGTCGTCCTCAATTTATGCTGAACCCTCTTTGTAAGTCTCCAGGTTTCTGCTCTGTATCTAAGCACCGGCAAGATACAGCTGTTATATACCTTCCTCTTGAGGGATAGTGGCAATCTACCTGTCATAATTTGAGTGCTTACCAAATGTGCTCCACCCCATTCTTATTCTTCTAATTACTTCAATCTCGTGGTTCAGCTCCGCGGTTATTACCTGCCCTAAGTAGACATAGTCTTTTACAACTTCAAGTGCACTATTACCTATCTCGAAGCGCTGCTCCTTGCCGAGGTTGTTGTAGATAACTTTCGTTTTCTGCAGATTAATTTTAAGACCCACCTTTCTGCTCTCCTTGTCTAACTCCGTAATCATGAGTTGCAATTCGTCCCCTTAGTTACTCAGCAATGCCATGTCATGTCATGGCATAACATTATCTTTTACTATAGCACAGCTTGGTTAGAACATGAAAAAAGGCAACAGTGAAGAAGGAATACACAGGCAACTGTATGTCTTACGCAGAAATGCCCTGGTATAGTGGCTTTATTGTGCTGGTGGGGAATTATTATTACTACTTTCTCGCAGTGAGGCAGAAAAGTAGAATAAGCGAATGCTGACGCGAAATGATGGAGATACATGGTGCCGACCACTTTACAGTGGCTGCTGATACTGCCTTTGCCACTGCTAAAAGTGCGCGTTATGAAGAACAAGCTAGAGTACAAGCCGTGTCAGCAATGTTTATTGCAGGCCAAAATTTTGAGAGTATTAATAAAAAGCACAAAAACGCCTTCATCAGAGGAGCCATTCAACAAAAAGAAAATATATATATATAGCTGTGCCTCAGAGTACTTCACAGTGGAATGTCGGAGAAACGGCGCATAAAAAAGGGAATAGGAGAGGAATTAGCAGTGATATATTATTGTGGAACACATTTTCTACGCCAGTTTTCGTGAATCAGTGCCGCAGGGTATGAAAGAGAGAGAGAGAGAGAGGGAGGGAGATGCAACGAATTCCAGGTATTTGATCATCTAGAACATAAACCGCCGACAAAGACCAGGTGAGGACTCAATTCAGGAGAAGACAAAAGATCTATGCGAAATACCAGAGGGGGAGGAAAAACAAAAAACAAAAACGAACTATCACCCCAAATAACCTCAGCACACGGTCGGACCGATGAAGTTGCTTCAGTGGCATTTTCTCGGTTCGCCGGCTTTGAGGCAGCCGTACCTCTGGGAGCTATCACACAACAAAGATGAAGAAACAAAGAAATACGGTTACTAAACAAAGGCAAGAAGTAAAGAATGGACACAGATACGCGCGGTAAAGTTCTTCGCGTGCCTGCACTATCTTTCTGCTCTTCTTTTGTTTTTAAACATTGGCGGCCAGCGTTTTCCACTCTTTATGTCGCTTCCCTCTCCAAGTAGGGAGTCTACAGGTGGGGGTCGTGAGAGAATTATGTCTTCATTCGAATATGCTCGTTGACTGGAAATGAAGTAATATTGACGAACAGCCAGAAGGCAAGAGAAAAAAATATAAGCTAAACCACTGCCGAGAAAATTTAGAGGACTTGGTCATGTTTAGCGTGCGCAATAGCTTACTGGGATAAAGATACCTCCACATTCTATAGCTGCGCGCGTGATACACTGGGAACACATAAAAATGCCCAAACCACGCGGCATGCTACGCAACACTGGTGGTCCCCTGAAGAGTCGCTTTCTTTTGTTGCAGGAAAAGAAACGCTTGCGGGCGCCCAATTCCTCACAGTGGAGCAACCGAGAGCTGTCAGTGAAGTACCTCGCGACGCGCGAATTTATAGCGGCCCGTCTGAAAACGGAGTGAGAGGCAAATTTTGCTCAATAAAGGTCGCCCAAACTGTAAGAGCAACGTTATAGTTCACCTCGACACGTAGTTATACATGGTTGCGACAACGGTTTAGAGTTGTGGCCGTCTAGACCTTACAAAATGGGGACCCGCAGTCGCCCTTTCCAGCGAAAGCGTTGGCCTGGTAACTTAGTGTAGCGTCTGTTATGCTGGCAGTTTAAGATGTCATGGCCGGAGCAATCTCCTCCGACGCAATCCAAGTGCTCAAGTGCATGCACTGTAACAGAAAGAAGAAATCTATACTCTGGAGCACTAGGGTGGACTTGGGATTGAAACGCATTATCAAACACACTGTTCAATTGCCTACATTTTTTTTCCTGTGCCGTATACAGTGCACTATCACTTGAGTGAAGTTCAATTGACGCAAGAAAGTTATTTATTTAACTGAAATTATGGTAATAATAATATATGTCGAGCTATACCGTCCCGAAACCAACATACGATTATGAGAGATGCCGTTGTGGAGGGCTTCGGAAACATCTACCACCTGGGATTTTTTATCATGCTCCTGAATCTAAGCACACGGGCCTGAAGCATTCTTGCTCCCATCGCAAATGCGACCGCCGTGGCCTGGATTAAACTCCGTGACCTGCAGGCTAGCAGTCAAGTACCTTAGCCACTATGCCAACATGGAGGCTTTCGCTTGATTGAAATTTCACTGAACTAATTATTCAAGGGAACACAGAAATTATCGATTATTGTGGAGTGTATTGATGTCTCGTGTATCTTGCTTTTGCCGTCGGGCGAAAATGAAAGTAACCCCGGCCCGGAATCTAACGCTATATTATCTGAGATGAAAAAACAAAAAAACTGTCAGAAGGGCAGTCACAGCTAATAGCGGAACTGAAGGGTTTAAATAGCGAGCTTGCCGAAACTAACGGTGCAATAGCTGCACTTAGTAGAAGAATGAATACCGTTGAGAGCCACTGTCAACGCTTCAAAACCATCGCATCTACTGCCGTTGAAACAACCCTTGCAATCTCAGACAAACAATCGCGGAGCGATGACGCAGAAATCGGGCCCGCTGCAACAATCTAATTATATTAGGTGTTCTCCCCACCGAGGCGGCTCAGAATCTGCCTCTCAGAATAAAAAGTGATTTCCTTTCGCTCAAATCACCTGGGTTTAGCCATGAATCCCCAGGAGGTTGAGCGCACGCATCGTCTTGGCCGCCACTCTACTAATTGTAATTGCCGCATAATGGCGAAATTTGATTGCTACAAAACCGAATAAAAAATCCTGTCTAATGGACACAGTCTCAAAGGCAGTAGCTGCAGAATTGGTTAGGACTACTCCCTCGCCGTACAAAATACTCGGATGCACCTTCTTGCTTTTGCAAAGGAAAAAGCTGTCGCCTTTTCTCTACATTATAAAACCCTGTCCATAAAATCCGCAAAGTACATGTACGATGACGCTGATAAATGTGTTCAAGAAATCAGATGGTAATTGCTACACCCCTTACAGCCATTTCGACGCTCGATAGCAATGCGCTCAAGCACTAGTATTTCAGTAATTTTCACTATATACGGAGTTTTCTTCTAAACGCGACAGTGTATCTAATATTGCTCTCTCATCTGGATGTAAGTTGTTAATACTTACTGTAACATAGTATCCCCACTAGATTAAGATCGCCAGAACTCTAAAAATGGTTGTGGGCTCATTGCCGTCAGTAATAACTTGCCTTGCACCATTTTCATATACCAGCGACCTTGAAATACTATAGCCGCTCTTTCATTGCTCTCCTCAGACCATCATACTTGGCGTACGCTATACCACCACCACGAACAGGCACTTCACTGAGAAGCTCAGCTGCATCATTCCCAGACTCAGGAAAAAATACACTTGCGCTCAGGTATTGTTTTTCGGGGATTTTAACTTTCTTCTTATTAAGTGGGATAGCAATCCGCCTTCTTCACTCAGCAAAAGTGATGATGATTTTCTGTAATTTAGCTTTACTTATATATAAGTCAACTTGTATTGCAATCAACACAGTACTCAGCCAGTGTTTTAGAACTGATACTAACAAGTAGCCCAAATAGCCTCTCCTCAATGTCTTGCTTCCATAAAATTAGCGACCCTAAAATAATCCACACAATCTCCAGCTTTACCTTGTCAAGACAAGAGTCGTGGAATAAAACAATACGCCCATATGACAAAAGTAACTACCATGTCATAAACAACGTAATTATCGCTTATTATCCGACTTTTTTCACTGATTTTCGTAGCCACACACTACGAGAAAACTAGCCGATCTTCCAGGAAACGTTCACTGAGCCTGCTACTAACCATATTCCAGTTATATCGGTACAATTAAACTGCTATAAACCTTGGTTCACAAGGAAATCAAAATCTCTAGAAGATAAAAAAAACACCCTTACCATTTGGCAAGGAAGAAAAATTGTTGACGGCCTGGGAAAATTATTACGTAGCCCAGAAAGTTTACACATCAGCTATGTGTGTTTAGAAAAAGTGGTTAACGATCTTGAGTACTTGGTACTCTATTATGGGAGATCATACAGTCGTCCCGTGAGGGATAGAGAAGAACCAAAATGCCGAAAAATCCCGCACAGCTATTGACAAGCACTTTTGCTTTCATGACAGCTTACCCTATGTTCTCAAAGCAATGATAAAAATATCTTACAAATTCTGAACCTCAAGCTACCTCCTGCTGTTATCATTACGGACCATATTGACATTAAAATTCTCGAGCGAGAATATGCTGATGTACTTAATCTTGCTACCAGTACCTCCACCCCCTGTCTATGATGTTGTGTCAGCAAGTGATTTCAGTGAGCAAATAGTAATGGCCATATTTGAGAAGCTTAAATTTTTATGGACAACAGGTGCAGATGATATGAATACGAAAGTGTTAAAAAATACCAAGAACATCTGCGCAGCCTATCTCAGATTACTCTTGCAGTCTTTATCTTCCGGTAGCATCCCTCTCGCCCGGAAAGAAGGGCAGATGGTCCCTATCTATAAATCAGGCAACAGAAACTCTCTTATTAACTACCGACCGATTTCATTGACCAGTGTACTATGCAAAATAAGAACAGATTTTTTTCACACATTTCAACATAGATTCCGCAAAGGCCTCTCATGTGAAACGAGACTTGTCATGCTCATTTTTAATTTACATATCAACCTTGATACTAACGAATAGATTGACACCATTTTTTTATTATGCGAAAGCGTTTGATAAATTACCCCACCAACGGCTGTTACTTAAACTCTCACAGTTGAGTATGCATCATCATCTTTGAAGTGCAACAGCTGCATCAAAATGCACCTGCGGAACTCCAGCCGGCTCTCAACGACGTGGTCATATGAGTGGTGATGCAGACGTCGCGAGACACCGGCGTGACCAAGGAATCACACAATCACTGTGCAAAAGCACGTGATTTCCGTCCCACTTTCTGCTCTGCAACTTGCATTACGAGGGCTTCTCAGCTTTCCTTCCTCCGTGAGGCAAACTAAGGTACAGTCCGAGTGCCTGCGCTTGTACTGCCTGCCGAGCCCTAATATTTATTTTTCAGGTATTGCCTAGCACAGACAGGCTATAGTACAGAAAACTGAGAAACAGCACTCTGTAGAGCTTTAGAATCGCGTCTACTGACATCCTCCACGTCTTTCCTGCCAAGAACTTGGGCAACTGAAAAATTTCTGTCAGGCGCTGCTTCAAGTAGCCCCCATGCAGTTCCTACGCGAAGCAGCGGTCCCTGTCGATGATTTGAAAGATGCCTAATGACGTCTAAATAGCGCATATTGTTGGCGGAAGTTGGATTCCCGCTGTGATAACACAAGCATTGTTTCTTTCTTCGCATCTTTCAAAAAGCTTGTAGTTCAACATTTATTTTGTTTCCTTTCTATAGGGTATATGACTTCGGGCTCAGCCGTTTAAAGCCGAATCCACAACATGGCTGCTGCGGCAGGAAGTGAGCTCGCGTAAACTGTAGACGACTCTCATGATGGCGTTAAAGAGTAAGAGAGACTTTAAGGCGTTAAGACCATGGAGTGTCTTTAAAGTTGTCAGGATGCTTAAAGAGGGGCTTACATTTAGGGGTTCATCAGTGTCGTTCTTAGTTGCTTGTGTATCTTAAACGTGTGTAGCTGGCACGTCATAAAGGAGCTCACGAAGGAGACGATTCTGCCAAGGTCAAGTTATTAACCCAAGCAAAACGAAGAAACGTAGGAGTCTGTAGAAACTGCTGCTCAGCACGTATGTATCAGTTCAACATGCGCTAAAGTCTCATGTTGATATGAAGGTGGTGTAACCTAGTGGAACGTACTTTTTTTGTTTCCGATTATATGGTATGAGCGGGTAAAAATGTGTTGTGACTGGAATAATGCCAATGAATAGTATATATAAAACCAATCCCCTTTGAATTTCAGGAGTTCATTGCAACAATGACGCTTAAAGTTTCTTTGAACCGCGCAACAATGTTGGCACAAATTATCTTCAAAATAAAATGTCTGAACTATCCGAAGGTCGATCAATATTGCCTTATTGAACTTAAGTGCACAACTCTTTATGATTGCCTGTTCTCGGAAGCATGTGATTCTCGGCGTGACCAGATCCGTCGAGTCGTGGTGACCTTCTTAAACAAAACAGATTGGGCCTAGCGTTTCTGGACATTTTTTCATGTAACCACTCATTTGTGTTTATGCCTGTGGTATTTTCTAGTTTTTCTTCATATCGTGCTTTCTGCTATGTTTCCGCTTTCCCGAAAGAGCAGGCAGGCACCGCGCCAGTTTAAGGGGCAGTTGTAAGCCCACTCCCTATTTTCTCGGTGGCACAGTGCATTTTGTGTGTGTCTTTCCGATAATAATAATAATAATAATAATAATAATAATAATAATAATAATAATAATAATAATAATAATAATAATAATAATAATAATAATAATAATAATGACGGAGTGGGTAATTCACCTCCCGAAGTTTCAAGTAACATTTTCCCGACATGAATAAATTTTTCGCATCTCATTGCAAGTAAGCGACGTGTACAGGAATTATCTTGCAAATAGAAAAGAAATCAGTTAAACTGCATAACAATATGAAATGTTGCGGCAAAGGTAATTGACACCTATCAAACACGTATCCTTTTTCTGTAGTTCGTGACAGCCACTTTATTAGCTCGAAACATCGGAGACAGAGTCTAATAATCGAGGTACACGTTTTTTCCTCTCATTTGCCCCGAGTTTGGAATGAAGGGCACGAATCACGTACGTGTAACGATAAATGACGTTGCGACAAGACAGCAGAAACGCTTCTTCATTAGCGCGTTCCTACATACATTTACGATTCTCCAAGTCTTGCACAAGCGTGTAATTTTCATTTTGTTTAGCTACAAAAGGGAAGCCAGAGAAAGCTCTTGGTGCTAGCGCGTACGTAACGCCGCGTGAAACAGCGCGCACTAGAGCGTTTAAAATTTGGGCAGTCGCGCAGCCCAAGCAGTAAAAAGAAGACGGCGGAGCTGTAAAAAAAAGACGGCTGCATGACAGCGTGGCCATCAAAATGACCGAAGGTCAAGAGCGTAAGAGCACTTTGCCTGGGCTAGAGCTTGCGCTGTCCAACACCAGCAATACCTTTCCTTTTAAACTGGCTTCTAATTCTGCACTGACAAGTAGAAGGTAATAGCTACCAAACGACGAGACATTTCGACGTAACAAAAAAAGCATCAGCTCGTTTGGCTAGAATTTCTGCATCCCGTACAGCACCGCGGAATACTGTTGAAAAAAATTCAATGAAAAATCAAGAAGTGTAGTTTTTCGCCTTTTTTTGTAGTTCTTTGTTTTCGTTTGCGCCCTTCACTCGGCGTGTTCCTGAAATGAGGTACGTTGTGCACGTGCACGCTCTTGTATAGCGGCCTTGTCGGGCCCAATGCAGTACTCGGCCCGTATTGGCTGCACGGCGAATTCCTTGCTGCTTTTCAGCAAGGAGCAGTGCCTGTATCCCCGGCACTGCTCGAGTGGCTCACGTTTCCGAAATAGGGACAGGCAAAATGAATAAACTCTATCGGCGGGCCAACGGAATAAGGAACAAGAGACCTCTTGCTTAGCCGCGTGTTCTGGAGAAGAGAAAAAAAAAAGAAAAAGTGGAGAGGAGGGTCGTAGGGGGGACATTGGTGAAAGGTGCACTGCTGCAGATTCGGCAAGAGAGTGAGGAGCAAGTAGGGAACTGAAACACATCGGGAACACTATGGCGCGGCAAATGCTGGCACTGCCGACGATGCCACATTAGGACAGGTCTCGAAAGAATGTCTCGGGGAAATTGAAAATAGCTGTTTTGGCCGGGAATGTGCGCGTGCGCCTCTGCCGGCGAAGTCAAGAGGAGAAAGGAAACAAGAAATGGATCAGACCGGAACGGGAGGAATCGGTACGGGGGATGTTGTAAAGAGCGTCGCCTCCCCCGTCACGCTTTCCTCCAGATACGTTTCCCACGGGCACGTTTATTTTCCCGGCGTGCATTCCGTGGCCGTTAAAGACGCCGCCACTCGCTGTCGTCACATCAGTTCCCTCCAAGGTTCAGGTACAGACCGAGGGGGGTGCTGGAGAAGAAAGACGACAGCGAGGAAGGTGCCGAATGTAGTGGTAGCGCCAGTATTTACGTTAGGTTTTGTTGGAGATTTCTTTGTGGACATCAATGTTTCAGTAGTGATTGTCGGTCGCCGAAGGTGTTCCAGTGTTTACGGTGCACGGCTTGCTGACCAGAAGTGCCTGGTTAGATTCCGGCCAGGGTGGTTTTATTTCGATGGAGGTGGATTAGTAGGTGGACACAGCAATCGGAGTTCACTAAGACTCACTTAAGAAATTGAAATACGCTTCATCGATCTGGTCTCCTCATCGACAATACCTAACAGATAAAGTTGAATCCATCCAAAATGATGCAGCCCGCGTCATAACTTCAAAGTACGATCGCTATTTCAGCATCACCCAAATCAAATGCGATATTGCCCTCCCTAACTTATATTCGCGCCACTCTGTCACCCTCCTATGCATCTTTCACAAATACCACTACAACTCTTGTACCAGTCGTCTCTCGATTGAAATTCCTTCGCGTACATCACACCGTCTTTATGAGCATCCCAGTTTCAAACGCATCTTCGGTCACACTGTCATTCAATAATTCTGCTTTGCCACACGCCATCGCACTTGACAGCAGTCTGCCTGATGATTTTGTTTCGTAAAGAGACCTTGTAAAAATTTGGGAGAAATTGTAAGTTAATATGTTCCTTTGATTTTTGTATAAAGATGTTAAGATGTGTTATAGCGCTTTTATTTTCTCTTCCATTGTATAATATTTCATAGTTTTTCCCTTGATGCAGTTTATTTTTATGCTTTATTTTTGATGAATTCTTTGTAAGCCCCCTACTCAATGCTCTTTGGGGCATTTAGGGTACTATGAATAAATAAAAAATAAATAAATAGTTTGGTCTCAGGACCAACTTTGATTCAGACTCGACCAAACTTTCGTGAGCCAGACTAATTGTACATTCTCTCGACCGGACTCAATCGGGTTCAATCTCACTGACATATTACTCAGTCAGACTCACTAAGATTCAGTTGAATAAGATTCAGTCTGAATTCAGTCACTCAGGCTTATTCAATCTGAATTCAGATTCAGTCTGAATAAGCCTTAGTGAGTCAACTCAGGAGTCTGCTAGGGTCAAATTAGCTTTTTCACATTTAGTGTCAATGTGTTTCGACGCCAATACCTCACGTAACCAATGCTTTATTATATGCCTTTGTATCTTGCAATCTTAAAGAAAAGTTATCAAGAACTTCAACCTAGCAACGACATTTGTATGAAATGCGCTACTCGCGCGAGATATCTTAATAAAAACTTCCCATGAAATATTTTGTGGGGTTAGGTCATAGCACTTCCCCGCCATGTCACTCCTTGTATCAATAAATATGAGGTAGCGAATAATGATAAGTCTGGTAAAATAATTTATTACAAACTTACGCCGATATAACACTGATAGCCACGTTGAAAACGATAAAATAGGAGGCTGCGGATCACTAGATGCCTTTGCACTTAGGTTTAGGAGCCCGTTAGAGAAGACCAGGTGACGGAAATTTTCGGAGCCCTCCAATACGGCGGGTTCCATTCGTATTGTGCTTTTGTAACGGAATGCACCAGTTGTTATTATTACTGAGAGTGTACATTGTGAGCGCTGAGTGAAAGGGATAAGGTAAACTATGATGATATTGAATATTTTATACTGAAGGCGTACAGACGTTTTTCATGCAAAGTATCCGTTCTCATGCAATTGTTCACGTTCATGAAAAAAAGGCGGATCCCACATACAGTGGGAATCAATGATATGCGAAGCACGAATGAGGAAGGTTGACATGCCACTTTCAAATCACCACAACGTTACGAGGTGGAGGTAAATTACGCTGTACACGACTTCCGTGTCATGATTATCATGTTTGGATGTGTTGTTTACCTTTGTCATATACTCACGTCACGTGATGCCAAATTTATTACATGTGGAGCAAGCGAAATGGCCGCGAGCACGCTATGAGTGAGGTATGTTGTCATGTTCTTACATGAAACGCGTGCCACGATTATCATGTCTGCACCAATCATATACCTTCATCATCTATTGACGTCACGTAACACCGAATTTGGTATATGTGGAGCGAGCGAAATGGTCTCGAGTGCATAACAAAGGGCCGAATATACTCCAACGTAACGTTGACGCACGCGCACGCTGGGCAAAGTGGCGCTACGTTAGCCTAACGCGAGCACTCTTTTAGACTGACGCCAAGCACGACCGGCGCGACCAGCGTCCGACGGCGCGGCCCGACGGCAACCAGCGCTGCGACATGCTGCATTTGGCACCAATGCGTACACCCAGACAGCACTGCGTCTGCCTCTTCTCGAGACGGAGGGACGCCGGACGCGCTCAAACGCGCATGCGTCAAAGCAACGCTGCGCGCGCCTGCGAGTATATGGCAGGACCGGCGCCTGGCGTGGCAACGCCGGCGTGACGCGACGAAACGAAAGCCTGCGCGCACGCACGCCGGGTCACGTCAACGTGTATTGGCGCCTTGACTGTGGCATGTAGTCATGCTGTTACATGACACACATTTCATGTTTATTATGTGTGCACAAGTCTCATACGTTCGTTATTCATTCACGTTGCGTAATAACAAGTTTCGTATAATTGAAGCTAACGAAAATGCCGCCAGTGCTTCATAAGTGTGGCATTTAGTCATGTTGTTACATGACACGCATGTCATAATTATCATGTTTGCATCAGTCAGATACCTTCTTCATCCATTAAGGTACCGTAAAACCAAATTTTGTATATGTGACACTAGCAAAACGGCCGCGAGTGCATCATGAGCGTGGCATGTAGTCATGTTGTTACATGACACGCATGTCATGATTTTCATGTTAGGGTCATTTGCTTGTGTTCGCCATGCAATCATGTGATACCATACTAGTTTTTCTACATGCCATGTGAATAAAGCTACTGCAAGAGCAGCAAGACCATGACATGTAAATCATGAGATTCATGGCATACATGTCATGATTTTCATGTTATGACTAGGTAAATATTCTCGTAATATAGTCATGTTATGGCATACCAAGTTTGGTATCAATACCTATGCTGGTCTCGCAGCTCGCATTTGACGGGTCAAAGCGTCCGCTATCCAGCCAGTTAACGGTCGAACACTCGTGAACATTTAAACAAAAGTAACTTTAATTAACAGGAATTGGGGTCACATTTCAACAAACATTCACAAGCACTCAGTAAGTCCCCCCGTAAAAAAGCGGTGCTGTTGCTCGGGCAGGTAGGGTGAGTCTGCCCGCCGCTTGGCATTTCTTCATCCGTCGACGACCGGTGTTTTCACTCTCTCCGTGGGCTGACAGAGAAGATGACAAATGACGCTCTGAAGGTCATTTGCGGCGCCCGTTTAAAGTGGCCATAACAAAGGAAAAAGGGGTTTCAAGACGTGGAAGTAGCCCCTATTAAGGGATTAAGCGTCTCCCCCGACTTCCTTTGGCGGCACTTGAAAGGCAAACACGGCTCCTGGCCGCTCTCTTCGAGAGGGGACGGCACACTCCCCGTCTGGTGTCTACTTGTTAGACGCCACAGTTTGTTGATGGCGAAAACAAGGGCACCACTTCCGATATCGGTCGGCAGAGTTTCCTTATTGCACCATTCCTTGCAATCTTCACCTCCACCTTGCGCACCATTCCGTCCGCACTGGGCAGGCTTTGGGTGACAACGCCGATGGGCCAATCGTTGCGATTTGCTTCTTTGTCCCTGATGAGCACGACGTCGCCTTCTTTTATATTCTTTCATGATGTGCACGAAGCGCTCTTTTGCCTCAGGGTGTCCGAAGGTGTCGTCGAGCCGTTTCCACACGATGTTTAAGCCCTTCGAGAAGTCATCCACATGAACAGATTTCAACCTTCGGACTTGATGCGATGACTCAGGACCAAGCCATTTGATTAGAAGGTCGAGCTCTTCCTGCGCAGAAGGGTCTACATCCCTGATGACGCCTTTGAAAGATGACTTCCAAGCTCGAAAGTTCTCAGGTCGATCATCAAACTTCGTAAGTCCTGTAGAGACAAGGTCCTTGCGGCACAGGAATTTAAGGACGCCGGCAAGCTCTGAGCTTGAACTGTTAGGTGCTGGCGTGTACGCAGGCGGCTGGTGATAGCCACGGAAGTCCGGGAGGTGGTTGGTTACTTCGGCATGCTCCAAGCTCTGGCTTCTCGGATGAACAACAGGCACCCGAAGAGACGCAAGCTCGGCATCACGTATGGCTGCTTGCTCAGTGATGTAGCTCCAAACCCGTAGTGTCCGGTCTAAAGGTTGGTGTGGGCGCACACACTCCCCGCCATCCTTTTTCACAGCTGCCTCGAGTGCACTTGCCTGCGCGTCTGCAGCAGCTGCCTCTTTTTCATGTTGTAGTACCTCAAGCTCGGCCTCAATTCTTGCCTTTTCTAAGCGCATTGCGGCCTCTTTACGTCCAAACTGAGCTCTTGCTTTGACGGCCTCTGCTTGCGCGCGGGCCTGCACAGCAGCCAGGCTAATCGTGGAGGAGCCCGATCGTCGTGATCGCGAGGAAGCTCTTGAGTGAACCGATAGAAAGAACTGCGATGCTGTTCCATGTGCCTTGTCGCGTTCTTGTGGCGTAGCCTCTCGTAACTTTTCGCTCACGATCGCCTCACGGTCTTCATCGATTACCTGTCGGAGCCGTAATTCGTGTCTGGCTTCAAACGTCTTCGCCTTCTCGAGAAAGGCTGAGTATCTTGCGGTAGCACGTACGTAGCGCTCGTAACTTGCACGAAGGTGCGTTTTGGCGCCGGTAAACTGTTCTCCCTTAGCGCGTGACAGTGCCTGAAGAGCGCTCTCCACGTTTTTCCAAACAGAATCTAGTTTGCGGCAGTGCTCTTCGCGGCTCGTTTGGTACATTTCTTTAGCCCTCGTCGATGGGGTTGTTTTTCTTCGCGGCTGAATATTTGATGCGGAAGCTTCATCTTGTGGTGTGACATTTGGACACTCATGCGTCAGCTCGTCCTGGTCCATTCTTGCTTGCACGTTTTGTCTCGGAGCGGACGTATGTGCAACAATGGTGCTAAGCTGCGCGTTGAGCGTTGAAAGATGAAATGAGCCCACCTTGTTGCTGCCCTTCTGCTGTCAGCTGCTCAACTCCTTGGCGATGATATCCTTGCAATGGGCGTGTGTCTGGGTTCAACTGGGGGTCTTGCAGTGGCGACGTATCCCATTGCCGGCGGACGTTGAGTTGGCGGCCGATGGCAGTTGAAGCGCTTTTTTACTGTGCTGGTCTTCTGCTGTCAGCTGCTCAACTCCTTGGCGATGAAATCCTTGCAATGGGCGTGTGTCTGGGTTTAACCGGGGGTCTTGCCGTGGCGACGTATCCCTTTGCCGGCGGACGTTGAGTTGGCGGCCGATGGCAGTTGAAGCGCTTTTTTACTATGCTGGTCTCGCAGCTCGCATTTGACGGGTCAAAGCGTCCGCTATCCAGCCAGTTAACGGTCGAACACTCGTGAACATTTAAACAAAAGTAACTTTAATTAACAGGAATTGGGGTCACATTTCAACAAACATTCACAAGCACTCAGTAAGTCCCCCCGTAAAAAAGCGGTGCTGTTGCTCGGGCAGGTAGGGTGAGTCTGCCCGCCGCTTGGCATTTCTTCATCCGTCGACGACCGGTGTTTTCACTCTCTCCGTGGGCTGACAGAGAAGATGACAAATGACGCTCTGAAGGTCATTTGCGGCGCCCGTTTAAAGTGGCCATAACAAAGGAAAAAGGGGTTTCAAGACGTGGAAGTAGCCCCTATTAAGGGATTAAGCGTCTCCCCCGACTTCCTTTGGCGGCACTTGAAAGGCAAACACGGCTCCTGGCCGCTCTCTTCGAGAGGGGACGGCACAATACCATTATCTAAACGGCCAGGAGATCTAAAAGTCGTAGGCGGCTAGATAGATAGATACGCTCAATGTCGCCAAAGTTCGCTAAGAAATGTTTCGCGTTTAAAATGCATTGTAATGTCGGTGGCATACATTTTCTCAAAGTATCATTTTCATTCATTTTCATGCTTTGGCTTGCTCATTGTGTTGTCTACGATAGAAGTCGAACAAAGAGAAAGAGAACAAGGACACACCAATCTATTCTATTTTTATGCCGATGTGCACACCATCCTTTTGTGAGGTTTGTGATATGTACAAAAGAGTGGGTCAGAATGTTTTCGTAGCAACTTATAAGACGTAAGTTTGTGCGAATTAGTAATATTGGAGTTATAAACTGTTACTACTTTCGATTTGGCCATAAAGTACCATAAGTTCTGGAGTATTTAGACTTGACTATTGAGGAATACTGAAGTGGACAACATCAGTTTCAAGTATACATCTACGGCTAAAAATTATTGGTATTTTTAGCAGGCAAAACCAAATAGTTGACTTAACACTTAAACTAGAGTACTTGTAATTTCTTGCTGCTTTGACGAAGACAATAGCACTAGTCTAAACGATGACTACGACGGCTTACCTTGCGTAACGATTGTCGATTATTCGTAATAGCTTGACACTAAGAGTATAATAATTTCAGTAAGCAGCGCTGTTCAGCATGAGACGTGAAACCTGTAGATGATATTGGGATGAGCATTATCCTCGAGCCACTTTATGCGAAAAAAGGCCGAGCTTGAGGACATAGAGATGATTGAGATAGAAAAGAAATTACAGCTTAATATCTACGGAGTGAATGATGGTGAGTGGAGCGAAGCTTCGCATGCTCTCGGCTCAGCCGTCACTCCGTCCGTTCGTCTGTCTGTCTGTTCGCCATCATATCAAACTCCTATCAAACGAAACCAAAAGCAACATGCATCCACGCCATCTAGTGATCACTTCACGTTGGATGGATGGATGGATGGATGGATGGATGGATGGATGGATGGATGGATGGACGGACGGACGGACGGACGGATGGATGGATGGATCCGGACGGACGGACAGACGGACGGACGGACGGATGGATGGATGGACGGATGGATGGATATGGCTGTACCCTTCAGATCGGGCGGTGGCCAGCGCCACCAAGCCGTAATACTTAATGAACAAAAAACTACAATTTTTCTTTTAAATAGTGAGGTTGAGGATTCGTACTTTGCAGTGAAGGGTTTAATTTTCACTCGTGCTTCGACTTTAGCCACCAATCAGATAACCTCCTTCTGGTTAATTCTACACGCTTGAAGTCTATTTTGCCCTACCAGTCCCTAAACCCTAGTGCTTTGAAAAACTGCACCATCATCCTGAACTATAAGGTGAAGCCCTTTGCAGAACACCATCAATTGTTCGGCTGTTTCCTCCCCCTCTCCACACGCACTGCATACCGTGTCTACCCCTTCGTATTTGGCGCAATATGTCTTGCTTCGCAATGCTCCTGTCCTGGCCTCAAACAGTAGAGAACTACCCCGAGTATTATCATAGATCATTTCCTTGACAATTTCCCGCTTAATAGTTCGATAGATCTCTAGTGCGGACTTCTTAATCATGCCCATTCTCCACATGTCAGTCTCTGTTTCGTTCACTTTCTTCTTAACCGATAGGTCTTTTTGGTTTGGCCACGTGCTGTTTTCTAAGTATTTACCAGTCAATTTCCTGGTTCGCTTCCTCCATTTTGTATCGACATTCTTCATGTACAAGTAGCTGAATACCTTCCGAGCCCAACGCTACTCCCCCGTTTCCTTCGATCGCTTCTCACATTTTATCTTGCTGCTAGCTTCCCTGCCCTCAAATGATGTCCATCCCATATCACCTTGTACTGCCTGATTTGGTGTATTTCCGTGTGCTCCTAAAACAAACCCATCTATTCCACGTTGCTTAATTTCTAATCTTGCCTGAACTTCTGATCTCATGCACAAGACCGCATTGCCGAACGTTAGATCAGGAACCATGACCCCTTTCTATATTCCTCTCACAACCTCATACCAGTGTAATTCCACAGTGCCCTATTTTTTATCACTGCTGCATTCCTGTTACCTTTAGTCGTCACGTATATTTCGTGTTCCCTCAGGTACTTGGTCCCATTGCTTATCCATAGGCCCAGATATTTCTATTTATCTGTTATCTCAAGCGTTCCCTCCTGTATTCTAAGCTCACTACCTTCATTGTCATTAAAAATTATGACTGCTGATTTTTCCTTACTGAATCTGAAATCTAACCTATCTCCCTCATTACCGCAGATGTTCATCAATCTCTGCATATCTTCCTTGTTGTCGGCAATCAGTACTAGATCATCTGCGTCCATCAATGCCGGTAGTGCCTGTTCAATGAGTTTTCCTTGTTTTACGAAAGAGAGGTTGAAGCCCATTCCACTTCCCTCTAATTTGACCTCTAATCCTTGTAGGTACACCGTGAATAACAAGGGTGACAGAGGACACCCCTGCCTAAGCCCCCGTTTTACCTCTGCAGGCTTGGATACCAGTTTTTTCCACTTTATAACGGCCTTGTTACCTTTATATATATATCCTTTAAAAGATTAGTGACACCATCCTACGCACCTAGTGTGTCCAGTATTCCCCACAAGTCCTCTTGAACCACGCTATCGTACGCTCCCTTGATATCCAAAAATGCTAGCCACAGGGGCCTGTGTTCCTTTTCTGTTATTTCGATGCACTGCGTCAGTGAGAACAGATTGTCTTCCAACCTCCTGTGTTTCCGAAACCCATTCTGCCGTTTCCCCCAGCACCCCCTTATCCTCTATCCATGCCTGCAGTCTTTCCTTTATAATCTGCATCGCCAGCCTGTAGACCACTGCTGTCAATGTCATAGAACGGTTGTTGTTTGTGTCAGCTTCGTCCCCCTTTCCTTTATAGATCATGCTAATTCTGCTAAGTTTCCATCCATCGGGAACTTCTCAATCGATTATTATTTTGCTCACTGCCTCTCTCAAAGCCTGCTTTGACTTCAGACCTAATGCCTTTATCAGCATAATTGGCAGCACAAGCAACATGCATCCACGCCATTTAGTGATCACTTCACGTACTGCAACAGCGCAGCGCCACCTAGTGAACATTGTGAAAAGTAAGGGGTGGCTACTACGCAGGACAGACTGAGCCATAGCGTAAGGAAGTTCGCCCCTAAAAGGTACGCAGGAGAATACCTCTTTTTTACTCCTATGCCATGAATTTGTCTCAAGATCGTCTTTCGCTGAGTTCTAGAAGGTATAAAACTACAAGAAAGAGAAAACTACCGCAGAGTCACTTGTAGCGTTATGCACTTATTATACTTTTTATTATTTTAATAAAGGGGAACTAAATATCCGTGCAGGAGTGAAACATCGATGTTACTTGTCAGACTGAGATCATCACCGTTCATACTTGTCAGACTGGGATAGTCATCGTTCAATGCAAAACTCACGGGAAACAAGGGCACATCGTTCCTTCGAAGTGGACAAACTCGCCAAATTGCTACAGATATCTTCGGCGGGGGAAACAGCTTGTATGAAGGAGATGGCTGAGATTGAGTAGATACGCTCTAAATATTATAAAGTTTCGCGTCCTCCCGTAACATAAATTGGTAGTCGGCTGGACTCCAAAGAGAACTGCATATTTATGCAGCATTTACTAATATGAATTTTCAAAAACAACATCACGTCATCAATTCAAAAACGGGTTGGGGTATATTTACCTCCTATATATATATATATATATATATATATATATATATATATATATATATATATATATATATATATATATATATATATATATATATATATATATATATAAAGCTAGGCGTAGGTTCCATTGGTAGCGTGAGGCAAACGTCCCAGTTGAGGTGATCGGTTCCTAGCTCGTTCTAGCCATACGAATGGATATTCATTGATGCCAACTTACACGAAGTGATGCGAAAACTCAGTAGAGTCAAAGACAGTCACTTTTCGCCGTTGTGGCAATGCTATGTCATGGATGGCCAAAACTGTGAGTGGTGAGGCTACGATGATCTGCTCCGTCTTTATTGGCAGCGCACATGAGTTCCCGGTTCTTGATGGGCAGCGCGAACCTTGTTCGACATTTCCATGTGCCGTCTTGCACGCCGGCAACCCGCGCCAGCCTTATGAAAAAGCTTGCCGTGACGTCACAACTGGCACGACCAAGTGATTTCGTGCAGTGTCCAGGCAATCAGGCTGCTGACGGAGCCATGTACTGTCTTGCGAAGCAGGTGCACCTGTGCAACCGGTTGTTAGGCAAATCGCGTTCACGTCATGGCTGCGTGGAGATCTACAGCATAGTTCTCAAGCACCCGAACCTTTGTTAACAAGCCTCGGCGTTACCGAAACCGGCAGATTGAATGAGCACGAAAGAGAGCGAACGTGGACTGCAGGGGAGTATGGAAGGCAGTGAAAGCGAGGAGTTCGCGGGGTAAAGGGAGCGGCAGTAGCGAAGCGATAGGTTTCGCGGTGGCATCCGTGGCGGCACAGTAGTGTGCTCTGTCATACGGTCCTCGATGACGTCATCATTGAGGTATACGACGAGGGCATCAACCCTACCACGTATGTTAATAAAGCGCTGCGGGAGAAGAAAGTCTGCCTGCGGCGGCTGTTGTGGAACGCACCCACGCACTGTCTTCCATAGTCTCCCGGTTAGCGAGGCCGTCAACCTAGGCTCTGTATGCGGCGGTTGATGGCTGCACAAAATTGTCCGCTCCCGTGAAACTATTCACGAAGTGATACGAAACTGTTTATACACACGTGTCTCTCCAACTTATCGTAACCTCTAAAGGGCTTTGCTCAGAATCCGCATTAAGCGGCGTCTAGTCGTCGGTGAAGATATATTTTGTTCGTGTTGGGCAGATTACAGCCAGCATTAACTTTCTAAAATGCATCGCCTAAAAAGTTGCGCAACGTTACTTATTATTACTGCTAAGCACGAGAAATGGAGGGTAGGAAGCGAGAGATGAACCGTAATATACAAATAAAAACAAAGCAGGCCCCACTCGCGGCTTGACAGAACGTGCCACAGCGACATGGTCTCGGAGGCACGTACTACCGACGGGATTTTTACTTCCCTCAGGCGCCCATTATTAATGCCAGATTGTGCTTCTTGTTTTCATTTGTATTCCTTCGATGAACTCACGGTGACGTTTACGCGAAGGCACCGTGGAAAAGTTTCTCGGCAGTCCTTGTGTTTTTGTGTTCTCGTAGCTTGTCAGGTCAACGCTTGACGTTATTGGCAGCTGCAACAATCGATGACACTCTATGGCAGCTTAACCTCGCAATGTACCGTTTCAATGCACCCTCTCGATGTGTACGTGAGCGCCAATGCTTGCCGTGTCTTCGATCGGCCTCGCGTCACCCGCTATGAACGCTAGCCTCAAGCAGCGTGTGGCTGCCTTCAATGTGACAGATGGTGAGTTAACGCAGTTAATTTGTAAGTTGAACTGCAGGACATCCGCGATTTCCAGGGAAACTGATGGCGGTCACCTATCTAAAGCCATAGTCAAAAAATAAATAAATAAATAAATAAATAGTTGAATAAATAAATAACAAGCTGCTATAAGCTTGCAATGAATCGTGCTAACTTTGGCACAGCGAAGTACGGGTGCGTCGAAACTCGCTGGCAAACCTATTTCTCTATTCCTGTATCTTTTACCATATATAGAAAATGGTGCTCTTGTTTGTTTTAGATGCGGAGCATCTAATACTCGAGGCTTGTATTGCGGCGCCGTCCGCAAGCTTCCTCCTCCTTCTTCCACCATCTGTGCATCCCTTCCTCCTCTACACACCGCGTGCGCTTCACTCCTCCACCATCTGTGCACCCTTCCTCCTCTACACACCGCGTGCGCTTCTCCTCTTCACGAACATTCGCTAGCTGTATAATGTAGCGCGCATGCGCCGTCACGCTTCGAGAACATCGGCAGCTGACGCGCGCGCATGCGCCGTCGCGCTTCGAGAACATCGGCAGCTGACGCGCGCGCATGCGCCGTTGCGCTTCTCCCCCTTCTCGAACAATCGACAGCTGACAGTGCATGCGCCGTCGCGCTGTTTATATACTCAAGGTCGGCGCTCGCTCGCTCAGTTGCCGCTTGTCGGTTGGTTTGTACGGCGTGTCGACGTCCAAGGTCGCGGTGAAATGAATTCCAACGAATCCACAAACACAATGATCGACGTCCCTTCGACCAGCGCCGCCCTTTCGCATACGTGTGAACGTGTTCACTCATTTAACACCCCCTCCTACAACCACGTTAACCAATGTAGCCATCGACCCAAGCAAATCGCACTTTAACACCCCGTTAACCAATTATATGCTCCGCATCCTCCTCAGTGTTCCCCCGAGGGAAGCTGCGGGCAATTTTTTTCCTTCAGTTTTCTCGATCTTTTCTCTATATTTCTCTTTTCCTTCGGTATTTGTTGTCCCTGCTTATTTTTTTCATTTTTACCTGTATTCATTTTGGATTGTCTAATTATTTATATTTATTTATTTATTCGTTAAAACTCTCAGGGCCAAATTCATTGCTTTAATATGATGTGTTTTACTATCTCTTTTTCTCCTTTATCTCCACCTCACTATCACTTACCTTTATTACCCCTTTTTTATTATCAGAGTCAGAAATCCGCCTCCTCATGGGGAATATTTCACAAGGTTTTCCTTTGCATCGTCTTTTATGTGTGTGTCTCTCTGTGTCTTCCTCTCTTTATTTCTTCTCTTTCCTCTTCATCCTCACTCTTGTCCTTCGCTTTGTGCTTCACCCTTGCAACACACTTAACCAATCAGCGCACGTGTTCTGGGACCAAAGCAGAAGATGAAAAAGATGATGAAAAGAGCGTGTGCCGATTTGTAACGAAGATAACTTTAGGTCACGACATTTTACACAGAGCTTGAACAGCTTAGCTCCTAATGAACAGGTAATGAGCAAAGCTACTGGTACAACAGAGATAAACTTTCATTACACCGAGAAAACCCATTTTATGTACATACTTTGACATGGCCGTGTCGGGTTATATGTGCCGCCTCGCATGCACACTAATTCCTTGTCTCCATGATTGGGCTTTCTGTCTTCTTTAGTGTTGCTATGTCACATGACTTGATGTGTGGCATAGAGATTCAATACGTGCGGCTTCCATCTGACCGCATTTCGTGTGAAGGCCAGTCTTTGGACTGTATATTTGTGGGTTTTCAAATTATTAGGCGAAGGAACTTTCTACTATGGCATCTTCCAGGACTTGATTGACCTCCATCTTATGGCTGTGGTCTTTGATTGACCTCCATCTTCTGGCTGTGGTCTACTACGTTTCTAGCATCTTCCCATCGTTTGTAGGCGTTTGGAACGGCCCAACAATATCAACATACCACGATCATTGAAGCGCACGATGAACGTCAAATTATCATAGTCAAAACTTTTCTGGTATGTGCTGGAATGCTTAATGACAATTTAACGCGTCGTCACACAGATGGCAATTATTTCATCGTCATGAAATATTTGAACAAACCATCCGCAGCAAGTATTCTGCTATATATCTTTTTTATAGCTGTTGCAACGCACTGATATGGTACGGGTGTATTCACATTCAGTAAGCAAGGGTAAAGCGCACCGGGCTTAATGCGAATGCTTGCAGATCGTGAATACCAAATCGTACAAGTGCATTAGAAGGATGGTAACGAAAACAAAACTGAAAAAAGCAGTATATTAAGGGTTTGTTGAGTTACTTCTGAACGGTGGAATAAAATCACTTTTGAGGCAAGCATGTAAGACTGACATGGAGCGCTCTAAACATAAAACAAGTTCCAATTTCAACAAAATTCAGTACCAACGTGTGCTCTGATGCTACCGTTGCGGACAACTTTTTTGCAGTGCAGAGAAGGCTACAAAGTCGAATCGCACGTATCCTACCGGTAATGCTTGTGGTTTTATAATTGGGTTTT
>NW_027465402.1:10000-25000 GCF_043290135.1 Rhipicephalus microplus | reverse complement strand
CCCCTGTCAGGGGGACTTGCACCGTCGCAAACACCCGAGAACGTCGCCTCCCATACACCACATTTCCCGACCGCCTGCAAAGGACGGGGGATTCGGTGCTGGGCTCGGTCCCGTTTCGCTCGCAGCTACTCGGGGAATCCCTGTTGGTTTCTTTTCCTCCGCTTAGTGATATGCTTAAATTCAGCGGGTTGTCTCGCCTGATCTGAGGTCGACAGCGGATACATTCGCTTCCATCAACTTCCTGCACGACCGCGTGCGCTCGCCCTACCAAGTGCGCCCGCAACCCTGTACAGGGCCACTTCTTCACAAGGCTGGCAATCGGCTTCCCCGCTGCACGCGTGCGGCGCACAACCGGTGTGACGTGGAAGTGACGGGACACGTTCGTAAACCCATCGCGAACCGAGTACGACGCCCTACCAAGTGCGCCCGCAACCCTGTACAGGGTCACATCTTCACAAGGCTGGCAAGCGGCATTCCGCTGCGCGCGTGCGTCGTCCGAGCAGTTGCGTGATAAACGACCGTGTCGAAAGCCCAAACACCGCCGAGGCCAGTCGCCGCCGCCGCAAGGGCAGCCACGCAGCCTGGCGAGAGGCATCGTCTCGTGTAGCGTCGCCCCCGCCCCAACTGGAGTGGCCCAGTTTTTTGAACGGGACGGGAACTGCGAAGCACTTAGACCGACGGCGGACTACGACGAGAACGCCTTAAGCTTCGCCCAACGTTTCGCCAACTCGTGCGGGAGACTTTTTCCGCTTCGCGGCAAGTCGTCGCGCCGTGCTCTCCGCATCAACCGCGTACGCAGCGAACCGCAAACGTCGGGCGCAGCCTCCTCACCTCCCTGCGCTTTGCGCGCGAACGTTCCCTGTTCGCGCGGCAAAGCCTGGAGGAGGCACGGCCCCGCAGCGTGTTCGAGCGCCCGGTCTACGGGACACCCTGCTTACTTCGAGGGCAACAAGCGCAACGCAAGGCTGCGATCTCGCGCACTTTGCGCACGGCTGGAGAAGCTTTGCTGGCCGGCTTTCGCTCCTCGTGTTTACCGTGCGTTAAAGTTGCGCGTCCGTGGCTCTCGCAGCTCTTGCGCGCCCGGTCGCAGAGAGGAGTACGCAACCTCGACCGCACTTTCCCTGCAGGCTTCCTTCCGACTCGAAGTCCTGCGGCGGTCTCAACGAGGTGCCACATCCTCAATGCAGTCGGTCGCCCCCGTTTCGGTTGGGCTCTGGCACGACGGTCGCCACCGTCTCGCCCTTGAGTGGCCGCTGTTGGCGCTCGCTGTGAGGTGTTCAGCGTGCTGTCCGTGTTGCCGACGCGGTCAAAACGAGTCGACGGCTCACGTTCCCTTGTGCGCCGAAGGCTCTCTTGATATGTGATCCGACCCTCAGACAGACGAAGCCAAGGGAAGACCCAAGGCCGCAATGTGCGTTCAAAGAATCAGTGCTCAGTGTGTCCTGCAATTCACACCAAGTCTCGCAGCTGGCTGCGTTCTTCATCGACCCGAGAACCGAGTGATCCACCGCTTAGAGTCGTGAAAAAGTGTTTGTTCAATTCCGTACAGTCAAAACCAAACGTTTCTGGCACTCGGCCAAACAGTGGCCAAGAAGGGCGCTTTTCAGCGCACGCTTGGACTCCAAAACTCTGCCGCGCCTTTTTCGGCTGCCGCAAATCGAGCAAACGGTGTGTTTCGGACGGCGTTTCGCTTTCGCTACTTGCGAGTGCTTTCGTGGTCCACCCCTCTATAAATACTCGGGAGGCGTCGAAGCCGGTTCTCCAAGCCGGACCCGTAGGTATCGTTGTGTGCTCGCTCTCATTGGCCCGCCTAACCAGAAAATGCCTGCGGTACACCCATTTGGATAAGAGTGCACGCAGATGCGGGCCTCGACGGCTACACATTTCCTCGGGCGGCCGCCTCCCGGCCTCCGTGGAGCGCGGGATGCACGGTCCCATCGACAAGCCTCTCCCGTTTTTACCGTGGCGTCGCGGTTCACCACGGCAGGCGGGTCGGTCTCCTCCGCATAAAAAGGGGGACCCCCGCTTTTTGTTCCACGAAATCGCACAAGCTTTTTTCGCATCCACGGTTTGCCACCGCACACCAAAATGCCGATCCGGCTGCCTACTTTAGCCAACAGGTGGAGCCAGGCGCGCCGTACTTGCGCGGCACTTCCCACGTCCACCGAAGTCGGTGCCAAGGACCACTTTCGGCGCCGGAGCCGCGTACGAGCCTACTCGAGGCGGAAGAACGAAGCCAGCAAGGGCCTGGCCGCAAGTGCGTTCAATTGTCGGGACGTCCAAGTCCCTCGTTCTTCCGTGCTTCCTCTTTCGGCAAGTCGTTGCGGCACCTTCCCAAAGCGCGCAGACCCGCTAATCGCGACGAGCGCGACGTGGCCGTGCCGCCTTTCCCTCGGCAGCAAGCAAAACGCCTGGCAACGTCGACGCTCCCCTAACCGCGATCTCGCACCGTGTTTCGTGTGGCGAATTCAAAAGCCGGCCGGCGCTGCTGCAACCATTACGGTCGGTACGCATACGCCGCGGAGGGCGGGACGGTCATCGGAGCGTGCGGTTCCTCCATCGAGTACTGCGCACCTCGGCCGTCGCATCGCCGTGCCATGACCGGCCGCGCGTCAACGCGAACCGGTGCCAGCGAGATCCCTCGCCTGCAAGAACCGACCGGCAGCCTCCGTCACCCGAGGACGCGGAGGCGCTTGCCGCGGACGGCGGGACGGTATGCACTGGTGCACAGCGGACCCGTCACATCGCCAGTTCCTTGACCGACCGCCGACGCTTGTGCCGTTCCTCTCGTACTTGGCAGTCGCCGCGCGATTGTCGGGTCTCGTTCTTGCACGCTCGAACGGTCGGGAGGGCACTCGGCTGGCGTTTCGGGAACGCGCAGCCTCGCCTTCTACCGACGTAACCACGACTCGCCGTTCGCGCTCCGCCGCTCCTGTTTACAGTACTAGGCGGTCCCGCAGCGGTCGGGTCGCGCATTTCGAGCGCTTCGAGCCACGGTGCAGTGGCGGGTCGAAAGCCGACCTATGAGTGCGTTGCGCCGTTTGTACCCGCGTCCGCCACCTGGCCGACCGTCCAAGGTCGCGGTGTTGGCGTCCGCTGGGCGCAACAATTTGTCACGGGGTGCCGCTCCACATTCAGGCAGCCCCGTGGGGAAAAGCCGACCCCGCGTCCAAACGGGGTCAGCGGCAGAAAGTGTCGGGCGCAGACGCAGCTGAGGCGCTCACCCTTCACAATCCGTTAATGATCCTTCCGCAGGTTCACCTACGGAAACCTTGTTACGACTTTTACTTCCTCTAAATGATCAAGTTTGGTCATCTTTCCAACAGACCGGCGCAACCGAAAGGCCGCGCCGGACATCGGTCCGAAGACCTCACTAAATCATTCAATCGGTAGTAGCGACGGGCGGTGTGTACAAAGGGCAGGGACGTAATCAACGCGAGCTTATGACTCGCGCTTACTGGGAATTCCTCGTTCAAGGGGAACAATTGCAAGCCCCTATCCCAATCACGAAAGAAGTTCCACGGGTTACCCAGTCTTTTCAGACAGGGATAAAGACACGCTGCTTCCTTCAGTGTAGCGCGCGTGCGGCCCCGGACATCTAAGGGCATCACAGACCTGTTATTGCTCTGTTTCGTGCGGCTAGGAGCCGCTTGTCCCTCTAAGAAGGTTGTAAGGTGCTGGGAACCCCGCACCTATTTAATAGGCTAGAGTCTCGTTCGTTATCGGAATTAACCAGACAAATCGCTCCACCAACTAAGAACGGCCATGCACCACCATCCACCGAATCAAGAAAGAGCTCTCAATCTGTCAATCCTCCCAGTGTCCGGGCCGGGTAAGTTTTCCCGTGTTGAGTCAAATTAAGCCGCAGGCTCCACTCCTGGTGGTGCCCTTCCGTCAATTCCTTTAAGTTTCAGCTTTGCAACCATACTTCCCCCGGAACCCAAATACTTTGGTTTCCCGGAAGCTGCCCGCCGAGTCATTTGAGTAACTCAGGCGGATCGCTGGTTGGCATCGTTTATGGTCAGAACTAGGGCGGTATCTGATCGCCTTCGAACCTCTGACTTTCGTTCTTGATCAATGAAAACATTCTTGGCAAATGCTTTCGCAGTAGTTCGTCTTGCGACGGTCCAAGAATTTCACCTCTAGCGCCGCAATACGAATGCCCCCGTCCGTCCCTCTTAATCATTACCTCGTATTCCAAAAACCAACAGAACAGAAACGAGGTCTTGTTCTATTATTCCATGCAAGTTTATTCAGGCGACTCGCCTGCGTTGAGCACTCTAATTTTTTCAAAGTAAAAGCACCGGCCATCTCGAGGCACACAATGAAGTGCACCAAGAAAGAACCGGCATGATGTTCAGTCCGAGCCGTCGCATCGGGTAGATGCACTACTCGTCTGGAACTGAGATCCAACTACGAGCTTTTTAACCGCAGCAGCTTTAGTATACGCTATTGGAGCTGGAATTACCGCGGCTGCTGGCACCAGACTTGCCCTCCAATTGATCCTCGTTAAAGGATTTAGAGTGTACTCATTTCAATTACGGGGCCTCAAAAGAGTCCCGTATTGTTATTTTTCGTCACTACCTCCCCGTGCCGGGAGTGGGTAATTTGCGCGCCTGCTGCCTTCCTTGGATGTGGTAGCCGTTTCTCAGGCTCCCTCTCCGGAATCGAACCCTGATTCTCCGTTACCCGTAACAACCATGGTAAGCAAGTAACCTACCATCGAAAGTTGATAAGGCAGACACTTGAAAGAAACGTCGCCGGCTCGTGGCCATGCGATCAGCACAAAGTTATCCAGAGTCACCACACAATACGGGCCGAAACCCGATCGATCTTGGTCTAATAAAAGCACCCGTTACCCAAAGGGCTCCAGGCTCACTGCATGTATTAGCTCTAGAATTGCCACAGTTATCCAAGTAGGAAGAAACGATCTAAGGAACCATAACTGATTTAATGAGCCATTCGCGGTTTCGCCTTATTTCGGCATGTACTTAGACATGCATGGCTTAATCTTTGAGACAAGCATATGATTACTGGCAGGATCAACCAGGTAATCGTTCGACTGCGCGTCCGTCCTCGCCTTCGGCGGGCCGGACGCAGTCTGTGTGCGGCGGAGGCCACCTTCAGGCGCCCCAACACGCTTATTTTGCACTCCGAGATGACGGCGTTCGAGCTCGCTACGGCACAACCTTCCCGAAAGACGAGTGGGAGCCGTGCGGCAAGAAGCACGTTCATGCTCGCTCTTTTTCGTTGCATCGACTCGGTCGCGCCGTGCGGGTTGCCCAAGCCCGCTGCACTGTCGGTGGACCGGCCGGAACTAGCAACGGAGCCGAGACTGCAAAGCCGCCAGACGACGGGTCACGCCCGCGTCTTCGGCGCTTTCGCATCTGAATCGCCCGAGGACGACACGGAACACACCTCGATATCGTGGTAAAACGGCACCGTCCGACAACCAGCCCCTAACGCATCAAGCGGATGAGGCTGCAGACGACTGCCGTGGATTCCCCTGGAGCAGACCCGAGGACACGCTTGACGAGGCCGAAGCCCGCCGCATATCAGACACCCGGTCGCTTTCGCGTACGCCGCTCACGAGAACCCCCACATAATAGCAGCGATAAGTACCCAGACCTCCTTGGGCACTAATACGAGCGTACTCGAGAAAATTTCACCGCGGGTGTGCCCCGAAACGTGTGGCACGTTGAGCGTGCCACAAGTCTACGTCGCTCTCAAACCCGCCGAGGTCGTAGAATTTGCGACCCTACTCACGAAATTCCCACCGAGGATACGGCCGCAAACGTACCGCACCTTGGGTAGGCCACGAGTTTGTGCAACACTACGCTGACGGCACAGCACCGAGGTCGTGCGCGCACGCACGGGAAAATTCCGCCGCGGTTTCTGCCGAAAACGTGAGGCACCACGACTCTCCGCAAGTTCGCGTCGACTGCGAAAGACCGAAGTCGTGAACGACGTGTCCGCTACTCGCCGCCGACACGCTGGACACCAAACGTACAACGACTCGACGGCGTCGTAGAGGCCCACGACGCGGTTTTCCTTAACGACGTCTCGGCGTGGCACCGACAGGTTAGAACGGCCGACCAACGTTCCCTGTCCGCCGTTCGGCTCAGTCGAAGGGCTCGGCGACTTCGGCAACGCTGCGAAGCCGCACGGTGACGCACGCCATGTCCCCATTTTTTTTTTTTTTTTTCTTTCTGCGTCTGCCGGGGTGCCCCTATAATAGCAGCGATAAGCACCCAGACCGCCGTGGGTCGCTCGCCCCGGCTGACGTGGTTTTTCGTACTCCTGCGGCGGTCGCCGTCAAGCACGTCCAAATACGCTACTTTCGTGGGCGCATTCACGCTCTTTCGCTTCGCCGGAGTGCCAGCACTCACTCTGCCAAAAACGGCGAACATCCGAGCGGCGGTTCCCACTTTTGCGTCGGCGTCGCAAACCCCGCCCCGGCAGACGAGGTTTGCCGTACTCGTGCGACGGTGGCCGGCGGGCACGTCGAAAGACGCCGATATCGTGCGCGAATTGGCGCACCTTGGCTTCACCGGAGTGCCGCCACTGACTCCTCCAAAAACGGCGAAGATCCGAGCGGCGCTTCCCACTTTCGCATCGGCGTCCCGAACTCCGCCCCGGCTGACGCGGTTTACCGTACTCGTGCGACGGTCGCCGGCGAGCACGTGGAAAGACGCCGATATCGTGCCCGAATCGGCTCCGTTCGGCTTCGCCGGAGTGCCAGCACTGGCTCGGCGAAAGACGACGAACATCCGAGCGACGGTTCTCACTATTGCGTACGCGTCGCAAACCCCGCCCCGGCAGACGCACTTTGCCGTACTCGTGCGACGGTCGCCGGCGAGCACGTAGAAAGACGCCGATATCGTGCCGGAATCGGCCCCGTTTGGCTTCGCCGGAGTGCCAGCACTCACTCGGCCACAAACGGCGAACATCCGAGCGGCGGTTCCCACTTAGCCGTCGGCGTCCCGAACTCCGCCCCGGCAGACGCGGTTGCCGAGCTCGTGCGACTAGCGACCGCGAAGCCGTCTCGCGACGCCGCTTTCGTGCGCGGCTCCCACTGCGACCTGGGTCACCCGAGGTCGACGAGCAAGAAAGAATGTCGAAAAAAAATTTTTTTTTTTTTTTGCGTCTGCCGGGGTGCCCCTATAATAGCAGCGATAAGCACCCAGACCGCCATGGGTCGCTCGCCCCGGCTGACGTGGTTTTTCGTTTTCCTGCGGTGGTCGTCGTCAAGCACGTCCAAACACGCCACTTTCGTGGGCGCATTCGCGCTCTTTCGCTTCGCCGGAGTGCCAGCACTCACTCTGCCAAAAACGGCGAACATCCTAGTGGCGGTTCCCACTTTTGCGTCGGCGTCGCCAACCCCGCCCCGGCATACGCGGTTTGCCGTACTCGTGCGGCGGTGGCCGGCGGGCACGTCGAAAGACACCGATATCGTGCGCGAGTCGATGCTTCTTGGTCTCGCAGGAGGGCCGCCACTCACTCCTGCAAAAACGGCGAAGATCCGAGCGGCGCTTCCCACTTTTTCGTCGGCATCGCAAACCTCGCCCCGGCAGACGCGCTTTGCCGTACTCGTGCGACGGTCGCCGGCGAGCACGTCGAAATACGCCGATATCGTGCCCGAATCGGCCCCGTTTCGCTTCGCCGGAGTGCCAGCACTCACTCGGCCAAAAACGGCGAACATCCGAGCAGCGGTACCCACTTAGCCGTCGGCATCCCGAACTCCGCGCCGGCTGACGCGGTTGCCGAGCTCGTGCGACTAGCGACCGCGAACGCGTCTCGCGACGCCGCTTTCGTGCGCGGCTCCCATTGCGACCTGGGTTACCCGAGCTCGACCAGCAAAAAAGAAGGTCGAAAAAAAATTTTTTTTTTCTGCGTCTGCCGGGGTGCCCCTATAATAGCAGCGATAAGCACCCAGACCGCCGTGGGTCGCTCGCCCCGGCTGACGTGGTTTTTCGTACTCCTGCAGCGGTCGCCGTCAAGCACGTCCAAATACGCCACTTTCGTGGGCGCTTTCGCGCTCTTTCGCGTCGCCGGTGTGCCAGCACTCACTCTGCCAAAAACGGCGAACATCCTAGTGGCGGTTCCCACTTTTGCGTCGGCGTCGCCAACCCCGCCCCGGCATACGCGGTTTGCCGTACTCGTGCGGCGGTGGCCGGCGGGCACGTCGAAAGACACCGATATCGTGCGCGAGTCGATGCTTCTTGGTCTCGCAGGAGGGCCGCCACTCACTCCTGCAAAAACGGCGAAGATCCGAGCGGCGCTTCCCACTTTTTCGTCGGCATCGCAAACCTCGCCCCGGCAGACGCGCTTTGCCGTACTCGTGCGACGGTCGCCGGCGAGCACGTCGAAATACGCCGATATCGTGCCCGAATCGGCCCCGTTTCGCTTCGCCGGAGTGCCAGCACTCACTCGGCCAAAAACGGCGAACATCCGAGCAGCGGTACCCACTTAGCCGTCGGCATCCCGAACTCCGCGCCGGCTGACGCGGTTGCCGAGCTCGTGCGACTAGCGACCGCGAACGCGTCTCGCGACGCCGCTTTCGTGCGCGGCTCCCATTGCGACCTGGGTTACCCGAGCTCGACCAGCAAAAAAGAAGGTCGAAAAAAAATTTTTTTTTTCTGCGTCTGCCGGGGTGCCCCTATAATAGCAGCGATAAGCACCCAGACCGCCGTGGGTCGCTCGCCCCGGCTGACGTGGTTTTTCGTACTCCTGCAGCGGTCGCCGTCAAGCACGTCCAAATACGCCACTTTCGTGGGCGCTTTCGCGCTCTTTCGCGTCGCCGGTGTGCCAGCACTCACTCTGCCAAAAACGGCCAACATCCGAGCGGCGGTTCCCACTTTTGCGTCGGCGTCGTAAACCCCGCCCCGGCAGACGCGGTTTGCCCTACTCGTTCGACGGTCGCCGGCGAGCGCGTCGAAAGACGCCGATATCGTGCGCTAATTGGCGCTCCTTGGCTTCTCCGGAGTGCCGCCACTCACTCCTCCAAAAACGGCGAAGATCCGAGCGGCGTTCTCCACTTTCGCATCGGCGTCCCGAACTCCGCCCGGGCTGACGCGGTTTACCGTACTCGTGCGACGGTCGCCGCCGGGCACGTCGAAAGACGCCGATATCGTGCCGTAATCGGCCCCGTTTGGCTTCGCCCGAGTGCCAGCACTCACTCGGCCAAAAACGGCGAACATCCGAGCAGCGTTTCCCACTTTCGCATCGGCGTCCCGAAGCCCGCCCCGGCAGACGCGGTTTGCCCTACTCGAGCGACGGTCGCCGGCGATCACGTCGAAAGGCGCCGAATTCGTGCACGAATCGATGCTTCTTGGTCTCGCAGGAGGGCCGCCACTCACTCCTGCAAAAACGGCGAAGATCCGAGTTGCGCTTCCCACTTTTTCGTCGGCGTCCCGAACTACGCCCCGGCTGACGCGGTTTACCGTACTCGTGCGACGGTCGCCGGCGGGCACTTCAAAATACGCCGATTTCGTGGGCGCATTCACGCTGTTTCGCTTCCCCGGAGTGCCAACACTCACTCTGCCGAAAGCGGCGATCATCCGAGCGGCGGTTCCCACTTTTGCGTCGGCTTCGCAAACGGCGCCCCGGCAGACGCGCTCGTGCGACGTACTCGTGCGACGGTCGCCGGCGAGCACGTCGAAAGACGCCGATATCGTGCTCGAATCGACCCCGTTTCGCTTCGCCGGAGTGCTGCCAGTCACGGCGCAGAGAACGGCGAACAAGTGTTTTTTTTTTTTTTTCCTAGAATTTGTGTTATAGAAGGCACATTTGATATCGGACGATAATTTTCAACTTTATCACGCGCACCGATTTTCGTGTAGAGGTTTGCAAGTTTATGGGAATTTCTCCACTTGGAATAATGCGATTTAGTAGTACTACGAGAACTTCATGGATGTACTCAAGGGTACGGGGCAAGTCAGTTACGTCAACACCTGCAGATTTTTTACACTTCAAACTGAAAATTGTTGGTTGTGAGTCCTCGTGTGATATTAAAGGCCGATTCGCTAACACATAGAACAAAGAAAGAAAGGAAGAAAAAACGCCCGCGCTCGCTCAAGAAACCTGGGTTCGCAACAAGTGGCAACAACAAGCAACCGAGCGAGTGCGCCAAAACCCGTGGCGGCCGAACAAACGCGAAGTCCCAACCGCGTCAGCCGGGGCGGCACGGGACAGGAAAAATCACTTCAGCCGGGGCGGCGGGGCACCGAATAAACCTCGTCACCTCGTCGCAGGATAAAAGAGGAAACAAAAAGTCTAAACAGCGTCTGCTGGAGCGAATGCGTAATAAAACAACAACAACAACAAAAAAAAAACACCCGCGCTCAAGAAGTCTGCAATCCTCACAAAAGGCGACTGTGACCGAGCAGCGTCAGCCGGGGCCGTGCGGAAACGGAAAAACCGCGACTACCGGGGCGTCGAGGCACCGAAAAATCCACTTCAGCCGCGGCGAAAAAAAAAACAAAAAGAAAGACGGAGGGGGGGGGGGGGAACCACGTCTGCCGGGGCGAAGGAAAAAAAAAAACGCGTCTGCCGGGGCGAGCCCGGGTGCGGCACCACCGGGAAAACTGTGGCAAACAGACATGGCGATCGAGTGAGTGGGCCGCCAGCCAGGCTCAGCCAAAAAGTGCAAAGTCCGAACTGCGTCAGCCGGGGCGGCAAAAACCGCGTCAGCCGGGGCGGCGCAAAAAACCGCGTCTGCCGGGGCGGCACGAAACCGCGTCAGCCGGGGCGGGGCGAAAACTGCGTCAGCCGGGGCGAAAAGAAAAAAAAAAAACGCGTCTGCCGGGGCAAGCCCGGGTGCGGCACCACCGGGAAAACTGTGGCAAACAGACATGGCGATCGAGTGAGTGGGCCGCCAGCCAGGCACAGCCGAAAAGTGCAAAGTCCGAACCGTGTCAGCCGGGGCGACGCAAAAACCGCGTCAGCCGGGGCGGCGCGAAAACCGCGTCAGCCGGGGCGGCACGAAACCGCGTCAGCCGGGGCGGCGCGAAAACTGCGTCAGCCGGGGCGGCGCGAAAACCTCGTCAGCCGGGGCGAGCGAAAAGGGGGGGGGGGGAACCACGTCTGCCGGGGCGAAAGAAAAAAAAAACGCGTCTGCCGGGGCGAGCCCGGGTGCGGCACCACCGGGAAGACTGTGGCAAACAGACATGGCGATCGAGTGAGTGGGCCGCCAGCCAGGCTCAGCCCAAAAAGTGCCAAGTCCGAACTGCGTCAGCCGGGGCGGCAAAAACCGCGTCAGCCGGGGCGGCGCGAAAACCGCGTCTGCCGGGGCGGCGCGAAAACTGCGTCAGCCGGGGCGAGCCCGGGTGCGGCACCACCGGGAAAACTGTGGCTAACAGACATGGCGATCGAGTGAGTGGGCCACCAGCCAGGCTCAGCCAAAAAGTGCCAAGTCCGAACTGCGTCAGCCGGGGCGGCAAAAACCGCGTCAGCCGGGGCGGCGCAAAAAAACCGCGTCTGCCGGGGCGGCACGAAACCGCGTCAGCCGGGGCGGCGCGAAAACTGCGTCAGCCGGGGCGAGCCCGGGTGCGGCACCACCGGGAAAACTGTGGCAAACAGACATGGCGATCGAGTGAGTGGGCCGCCAGCCAGGCACAGCCGAAAAGTGCTAAGTCCGAACTGCGTCTGCCGGGGCGGCACGAAACCGCGTCAGCCGGGGCGGCGCGAAAACCGCGTCTGCCGGGGCGGCACGAAACCGCGTCAGCCGGGGCGGCGCGAAAACTGCGTCAGCCGGGGCGAGCCCGGGTGCGGCACCACCGGGAAAACTGTGGCAAACAGACATGGCGATCGAGTGAGTGGGCCGCCAGCCAGGCACAGCCGAAAAGTGCTAAGTCCGAACTGCGTCAGCCGGGGCGGCAAAAACCGCGTCAGCCGGGGCGGCGCAAAAAACCGCGTCTGCCGGGGCGGCACGAAACCGCGTCAGCCGGGGCGGCGCGAAAACTGCGTCAGCCGGGGCGAAAGAAAAAAAAAAAACGCGTCTGCCGGGGCGAGCCCGGGTGCGGCACCACCGGGAAAACTGTGGCAAACAGACATGGCGATCGAGTGAGTGGGCCGCCAGCCAGGCACAGCCGAAAAGTGCTAAGTCCGAACTGCGTCTGCCGGGGCGGCACGAAACCGCGTCAGCCGGGGCGGCGCGAAAACCGCGTCTGCCGGGGCGGCACGAAACCGCGTCAGCCGGGGCGGCGCGAAAACTGCGTCAGCCGGGGCGAGCCCGGGTGCGGCACCACCGGGAAAACTGTGGCAAACAGACATGGCGATCGAGTGAGTGGGCCGCCAGCCAGGCACAGCCGAAAAGTGCTAAGTCCGAACTGCGTCTGCCGGGGCGGCACGAAACCGCGTCAGCCGGGGCGGCGCGAAAACCGCGTCTGCCGGGGCGGCACGAAACCGCGTCAGCCGGGGCGGCGCGAAAACTGCGTCAGCCGGGGCGAGCCCGGGTGCGGCACCACCGGGAAAACTGTGGCAAACAGACATGGCGATCGAGTGAGTGGGCCGCCAGCCAGGCACAGCCGAAAAGTGCAAAGTCCGAACCGTGTCAGCCGGGGCGACGCAAAAACCGCGTCAGCCGGGGCGGCGCGAAAACCGCGTCAGCCGGGGCGGCACGAAACCGCGTCAGCCGGGGCGGCGCGAAAACTGCGTCAGCCGGGGCGGCGCGAAAACCTCGTCAGCCGGGGCGAGCGAAAAGGGGGGGGGGGGGGAACCACGTCTGCCGGGGCGAAAGAAAAAAAAAACGCGTCTGCCGGGGCGAGCCCGGGTGCGGCACCACCGGGAAGACTGTGGCAAACAGACATGGCGATCGAGTGAGTGGGCCGCCAGCCAGGCTCAGCCCAAAAAGTGCCAAGTCCGAACTGCGTCAGCCGGGGCGGCAAAAACCGCGTCAGCCGGGGCGGCGCGAAAACCGCGTCTGCCGGGGCGGCGCGAAAACTGCGTCAGCCGGGGCGAGCCCGGGTGCGGCACCACCGGGAAAACTGTGGCTAACAGACATGGCGATCGAGTGAGTGGGCCACCAGCCAGGCTCAGCCAAAAAGTGCCAAGTCCGAACTGCGTCAGCCGGGGCGGCAAAAACCGCGTCAGCCGGGGCGGTGCAAAAAAACCGCGTCTGCCGGGGCGGCACGAAACCGCGTCAGCCGGGGCGAAAGAAAAAAAAAAACGCGTCTGCCGGGGCGAGCCCGGGTGCGGCACCACCGGGAAAACTGTGGCAAACAGACATGGCGATCGAGTGAGTGGGCCGCCAGCCAGGCACAGCCGAAAAGTGCTAAGTCCGAACTGCGTCTGCCGGGGCGGCACGAAACCGCGTCAGCCGGGGCGGCGCGAAAACCGCGTCTGCCGGGGCGGCACGAAACCGCGTCAGCCGGGGCGGCGCGAAAACTGCGTCAGCCGGGGCGAGCCCGGGTGCGGCACCACCGGGAAAACTGTGGCAAACAGACATGGCGATCGAGTGAGTGGGCCGCCAGCCAGGCACAGCCGAAAAGTGCTAAGTCCGAACTGCGTCTGCCGGGGCGGCACGAAACCGCGTCAGCCGGGGCGGCGCGAAAACCGCGTCTGCCGGGGCGGCACGAAACCGCGTCAGCCGGGGCGGCGCGAAAACTGCGTCAGCCGGGGCGAGCCCGGGTGCGGCACCACCGGGAAAACTGTGGCAAACAGACATGGCGATCGAGTGAGTGGGCCGCCAGCCAGGCACAGCCGAAAAGTGCTAAGTCCGAACTGCGTCAGCCGGGGCGGCAAAAACCGCGTCAGCCGGGGCGGCGCAAAAAACCGCGTCTGCCGGGGCGGCACGAAACCGCGTCAGCCGGGGCGGCGCGAAAACTGCGTCAGCCGGGGCGAAAGAAAAAAAAAAACGCGTCTGCCGGGGCGAGCCCGGGTGCGGCACCACCGGGAAAACTGTGGCAAACAGACATGGCGATCGAGTGAGTGGGCCGCCAGCCAGGCACAGCCGAAAAGTGCTAAGTCCGAACTGCGTCTGCCGGGGCGGCACGAAACCGCGTCAGCCGGGGCGGCGCGAAAACCGCGTCTGCCGGGGCGGCACGAAACCGCGTCAGCCGGGGCGGCGCGAAAACTGCGTCAGCCGGGGCGAGCCCGGGTGCGGCACCACCGGGAAAACTGTGGCAAACAGACATGGCGATTGAGTGAGTGGGCCGCCAGCCAGGCACAGCCGAAAAGTGCTAAGTCCGAACTGCGTCTGCCGGGGCGGCACGAAACCGCGTCAGCCGGGGCGGCGCGAAAACCGCGTCTGCCGGGGCGGCACGAAACCGCGTCAGCCGGGGCGGCGCGAAAACTGCGTCAGCCGGGGCGAGCCCGGGTGCGGCACCACCGGGAAAACTGTGGCAAACAGACATGGCGATCGAGTGAGTGGGCCGCCAGCCAGGCACAGCCGAAAAGTGCTAAGTCCGAACTGCGTCTGCCGGGGCGGCACGAAACCGCGTCAGCCGGGGCGGCGCGAAAACCGCGTCTGCCGGGGCGGCACGAAACCGCGTCAGCCGGGGCGGCGCGAAAACTGCGTCAGCCGGGGCGAGCCCGGGTGCGGCACCACCGGGAAAACTGTGGCAAACAGACATGGCGATCGAGTGAGTGGGCCGCCAGCCAGGCACAGCCGAAAAGTGCAAAGTCCGAACCGTGTCAGCCGGGGCGACGCAAAAACCGCGTCAGCCGGGGCGGCGCGAAAACCGCGTCTGCCGGGGCGGCACGAAACCGCGTCAGCCGGGGCGGCGCGAAAACTGCGTCAGCCGGGGCGAGCCCGGGTGCGGCACCACCGGGAAAACTGTGGCAAACAGACATGGCGATCGAGTGAGTGGGCCGCCAGCCAGGCACAGCCGAAAAGTGCTAAGTCCGAACTGCGTCAGCCGGGGCGGCAAAAACCGCGTCAGCCGGGGCGGCGCAAAAACCGCGTCTGCCGGGGCGAAATAAAAAAAAAAAACAAAGAAAAAAGCCCGCGCTTAATCAAAAGAAAACAAAGAAAAAAGCTTGCGCTTAATCAAAAGAAAA
>NW_027465402.1:0-2500 GCF_043290135.1 Rhipicephalus microplus | reverse complement strand
AGTGCACGCAGATGCGGGCCTCGACGGCTACACATTTCCTCGGGCGGCCGCCTCCCGGCCTCCGTGGAGCGCGGGATGCACGGTCCCATCGACAAGCCTCTCCCGTTTTTACCGTGGCGTCGCGGTTCACCACGGCAGGCGGGTCGGTCTCCTCCGCATAAAAAGGGGGACCCCCGCTTTTTGTTCCACGAAATCGCACAAGCTTTTTTCGCATCCACGGTTTGCCACCGCACACCAAAATGCCGATCCGGCTGCCTACTTTAGCCAACAGGTGGAGCCAGGCGCGCCGTACTTGCGCGGCACTTCCCACGTCCACCGAAGTCGGTGCCAAGGACCACTTTCGGCGCCGGAGCCGCGTACGAGCCTACTCGAGGCGGAAGAACGAAGCCAGCAAGGGCCTGGCCGCAAGTGCGTTCAATTGTCGGGACGTCCAAGTCCCTCGTTCTTCCGTGCTTCCTCTTTCGGCAAGTCGTTGCGGCACCTTCCCAAAGCGCGCAGACCCGCTAATCGCGACGAGCGCGACGTGGCCGTGCCGCCTTTCCCTCGGCAGCAAGCAAAACGCCTGGCAACGTCGACGCTCCCCTAACCGCGATCTCGCACCGTGTTTCGTGTGGCGAATTCAAAAGCCGGCCGGCGCTGCTGCAACCATTACGGTCGGTACGCATACGCCGCGGAGGGCGGGACGGTCATCGGAGCGTGCGGTTCCTCCATCGAGTACTGCGCACCTCGGCCGTCGCATCGCCGTGCCATGACCGGCCGCGCGTCAACGCGAACCGGTGCCAGCGAGATCCCTCGCCTGCAAGAACCGACCGGCAGCCTCCGTCACCCGAGGACGCGGAGGCGCTTGCCGCGGACGGCGGGACGGTATGCACTGGTGCACAGCGGACCCGTCACATCGCCAGTTCCTTGACCGACCGCCGACGCTTGTGCCGTTCCTCTCGTACTTGGCAGTCGCCGCGCGATTGTCGGGTCTCGTTCTTGCACGCTCGAACGGTCGGGAGGGCACTCGGCTGGCGTTTCGGGAACGCGCAGCCTCGCCTTCTACCGACGTAACCACGACTCGCCGTTCGCGCTCCGCCGCTCCTGTTTACAGTACTAGGCGGTCCCGCAGCGGTCGGGTCGCGCATTTCGAGCGCTTCGAGCCACGGTGCAGTGGCGGGTCGAAAGCCGACCTATGAGTGCGTTGCGCCGTTTGTACCCGCGTCCGCCACCTGGCCGACCGTCCAAGGTCGCGGTGTTGGCGTCCGCTGGGCGCAACAATTTGTCACGGGGTGCCGCTCCACATTCAGGCAGCCCCGTGGGGAAAAGCCGACCCCGCGTCCAAACGGGGTCAGCGGCAGAAAGTGTCGGGCGCAGACGCAGCTGAGGCGCTCACCCTTCACAATCCGTTAATGATCCTTCCGCAGGTTCACCTACGGAAACCTTGTTACGACTTTTACTTCCTCTAAATGATCAAGTTTGGTCATCTTTCCAACAGACCGGCGCAACCGAAAGGCCGCGCCGGACATCGGTCCGAAGACCTCACTAAATCATTCAATCGGTAGTAGCGACGGGCGGTGTGTACAAAGGGCAGGGACGTAATCAACGCGAGCTTATGACTCGCGCTTACTGGGAATTCCTCGTTCAAGGGGAACAATTGCAAGCCCCTATCCCAATCACGAAAGAAGTTCCACGGGTTACCCAGTCTTTTCAGACAGGGATAAAGACACGCTGCTTCCTTCAGTGTAGCGCGCGTGCGGCCCCGGACATCTAAGGGCATCACAGACCTGTTATTGCTCTGTTTCGTGCGGCTAGGAGCCGCTTGTCCCTCTAAGAAGGTTGTTAAGGTGCTGGGAACCCCGCACCTATTTAATAGGCTAGAGTCTCGTTCGTTATCGGAATTAACCAGACAAATCGCTCCACCAACTAAGAACGGCCATGCACCACCATCCACCGAATCAAGAAAGAGCTCTCAATCTGTCAATCCTCCCAGTGTCCGGGCCGGGTAAGTTTTCCCGTGTTGAGTCAAATTAAGCCGCAGGCTCCACTCCTGGTGGTGCCCTTCCGTCAATTCCTTTAAGTTTCAGCTTTGCAACCATACTTCCCCCGGAACCCAAATACTTTGGTTTCCCGGAAGCTGCCCGCCGAGTCATTTGAGTAACTCAGGCGGATCGCTGGTTGGCATCGTTTATGGTCAGAACTAGGGCGGTATCTGATCGCCTTCGAACCTCTGACTTTCGTTCTTGATCAATGAAAACATTCTTGGCAAATGCTTTCGCAGTAGTTCGTCTTGCGACGGTCCAAGAATTTCACCTCTAGCGCCGCAATACGAATGCCCCCGTCCGTCCCTCTTAATCATTACCTCGTATTCCAAAAACCAACAGAACAGAAACGAGGTCTTGTTCTATTATTCCATGCAAGTTTATTCAGGCGACTCGCCTGCGTTGAGCACTCTAATTTTTTCAAAGTAAAAGCACCGGCCATCTCGAGGCACACAATGAAGTGCACCAAGAAAGAACCG
>NW_027465401.1:0-28838 GCF_043290135.1 Rhipicephalus microplus | reverse complement strand
CCACTGTTGTCTTATTTCTGGCCAGCCACTTGGCGCTGGCTATTGCTTTTTTACACTTCCAGATAATGCTTCATATATTGACCAAAGTAAATAAACGTCATTCGGGTATTGGAGCCGCATTGGTCACCCACCATCTTCTAGCGACGTAAACAACGCCCACCGCCATAATTCCATCCCCTTGCTACATGAGACTGTACGACGTAATTCAATGTTCTGGTAGCGGGCTTCGATAGCCGAGTGATCGGGAGGAATGACCATTCTGCATCCAGGCACGCTAGGAAAGCATAGGATGGCATCGTGCACCAGATTTTAGGAAAGGAATGGGAAAGGAAAATGAGAGTGAGAAGGAGATATGTTGTTGTGGAAAGAAGAAACCGAAGAAGAAAAAGAGCAAAGCATTTCCTCAAACTAAGACCAGAAAAAGAGAGAGAAAGGAAGAACTGCGGTAAAAAATGAAGAAATAGGGAATTGACAAAAAAGAGAGAACTTATAAAAAGGAAGTAGCCGAGGCAATATAAACCTCAACCACTTCCCAGCAAGAGAGTTACAAAAAGAACATAACAGAGAATTACACAAACAGAAAAAGCATGATAAAAAAAGGAAGCGATAAACAAAGAAACAAATAAATAGAAAGAAAAACTGAGTAAAAACACATCCTAGAAAACATTAGGCAGGCACACTACCAACGAAAAAAACATAAGGCGAGAAGACAAACGAGCGCGAACCTAAAACTCACTTTACTAAAAGAAGCAAACGAAACATATAAAAGAAGGTAGCTCAAGAGTGCATGTTTCTAAAGAAACAAGCAAAAAACTAAAAAGCCTCTTACGGCAGTAATTTTTTACTTAAATGATATCTACAGAGTACAGCCGAATGCAAAAATCAAGTGGGTCTCAAGAAGGTCAACTCACTGCAAAAATGATGTGCTGATCACTCATTTATCAGCACACCTTCTGATTTGAAAGACGTCTGATATTTCACGAGTTAGCTTGTGTTTACGATAAAATAAAATGTTCTTTTCACACCAAACAGAATAACATTGGCAGCTGCTGCAATGCTCAGCTAGGTGAGAGTGATTGCTATTGTCCGGAAATTTCATACTTTCATTAGAGCAATTGTTAATGCACCAGCCAATCTGATCTATACACACATGACTACATTTCTCGTACAACGTCGACTACAATTCTCGTACAACGGGCCACTTTTTATTTGTTCCTGAAGACCCAAGCTGTATTGTAGGCTTCATTGTCAACGCGATGTGCAGTGCGCGTACGCTCAGTTTCTTCATCCGCAAAGGTAGTATTCCGGATCCTCACACTTTGCGGGGGCTTTTCGCCTTTTTATTGCCATACAAGGAGGATTCTCAAGATTTTACGTGCTGACTTGTATCGTCATGTTCACTTGCACAGGATTCGTCTTCGTGCATATCTTCATACTTCTTTTGATTCATCTTTCGCTGGATCTCTGCTGAAAAGGTTTCTGCAATAGGCTGGGCAAGCTACCGAAGCTCTTTGGATGCCTCAGCTACACTATCTTCGTTAGTGGGTCACCAGTGTTCGACGGTTGGCCAAGGAAAGGTTCATGTACCTGAAGACCTCCAGCTTCCTGATGACGTCATGCAAGTCCTAGAGTTGGGACCGAAGTTCGGGCTTCAAATAGAGAGGACAAATTCTGAACTCCTGACTGTCGTTCGTCAGGTGGCACGTCGTGCGACTGAAGGTGAGAAAGAAAGAATTACCTCTGAAGGAGTATACGCTATTTCGCGTTGTAAACATGTGCGTTCTCGCATTCCTGTTAAGCGTGTTTTGCCGTACCTGGATAATAATTCGCTGTGTGTTTTGCAGAGAGATAAGGACGGTGGCTCGCAGTTTTTCCCGGTTCATGCTTCTTGAAAAAGCTAATGATGCTATTTTTAGGGTGTTCATGTGAAAGATGGCGTATCGTTGAACAAAGTAAAAGCAAAGGCTATCCAATTGTGCAAAAACATGAACGTAGTTGGAACTCTAAAAAGTATTCAAAAAAGTAAGAAGAATAGCCTCGATGAATTTTTTTATTCAAAAACTCACAAAGGTAACACTCCTTTTCGAGCAATAGTCTCGGAAATAGGTACTTGGCAAAAAGAACTCGCTGCTTTTTTGTTAGACAAACTCAATCTCCTCGAAGTTCGAGATCTGTTTTCCGTGAAGAGTTCTGATAGTATTTTAAGGTTCATGGAAGCTCATGAAATGAAGGGCTAAAAGCCTTCTCAATTGACGTGACAGACCTGTACTATTTCCTCCCCCATCCAAAAATGCTAAATTGTGTTGGAAGAAGCATTGGTAAATTTGGTGCTGTTAAGTTTTCTACTGAGCCAGGTATATCCACTGATAATTTTTTTACGCTGTTGGAATTTTATCTTACTTCGACGTTCAATAAATAGAACAATTACATTCTTTTGCAAAAGCAGGGTATATGTATCGGCTCTTACATCGCGCCTGTCTTGAGCAATCTGTTTCTGGCAGAACTCGATAGAATTGTGGCATATCGTCTCGCAGAGACGACGGCTAAGAAAGTGTTCCAATATGTAGATGATTTTATTATTTTCATTGACAGCTCGGGGGAACGTTTTCAAAGTGAGAGTACATGACTAATTATGAAATGGGCAGACTGTTATATTGGGCAGACTGGAAGATGCCTCAACGACAGGTTGCGTGAGCATGCGTGCAATGTTCGTAGCGGCAATGATGGTTTTCTTGCCCAGCATGTCACTAGATGTGGCTGTGAAGTACAATTTGATAAGACAGTAGTTCTCCAAAAGCACAAAGATGAGCGCACAAGGCTTATAATTGAAGCAGCACACATAGCGGAACACGGGGCTTGCGTCAGCAAACCATCAATCGCTTTGTCCGATAAGGAGCTAGCGTTTTTAAACATTAGCAGATGCCGTAGAAGTTAACTAATCAATGTAAAGCACAGTAAGCGATGGTAAGGTAGGGCTGACGCACTAAGATATTCTATCGGTGTTGCCATTTTTGGTCTGTGCTTTGGTGTTATCGTATGTGCCTTGACACTGTATCATCTTTTAGTATATATTTCATATTTTTTCCGAATAAACTTTCAGTTGGTAGTTAGCGCTTGTCCCTGTCTTTCCGTCTGCTTCTACGTTGTGCGCTTCCATTTCATAATTAGTCATGTATCACCAACTCGCCCCAATCAACCATTTTGAGAGTACAGTGTGTTGAATGTGTTTCGTGATGGTCTTAAGCCCCTTCAAATGACAGTAGAATGGACTAGCGACAGATGAGTAAGGTTTTTAGATTTAAGTTTTCAGTGTTCTGACAACCAGCTGTGCTGGTGCTATGATCCGCGTGCTCAGAAAGTTTTATTCCCATTTAATTCCGGTCATTTCAAACTGAACAAGAGTGCCATCACGACGACTTGCCTCAAAAACGCATTGAACAAGTCATGTGCGCACCTTCTAAAGCAGAGCTTCCATAGTCAGATCACACGTTTGCAAGGATCGGGCTATCCGGGTCATGTTTTAATTTCAGTTGCGGAAAAAGAGTTGCAAAGGATTCGTGCAAGGTCAAGCCAATCTAATGTTCATGTCGATTCACCGGCAAAATCAAGACAAACGGCCATAATTCCATGTGTTCACCAGCTGTCACATAACCTTAAGAAAGTGGCACTTCTGGACAATATTAGGGTGCTATTTTCAGTACGTGATAAACTTGGGAAGTTGTGTGTGCTGACGAATCCGGCACGTGGGGAAAGGGTGTTGTGCACAAAAAGGCATACACACAAATTTGTGGAGTGCATTTTCTTCGTCATTTATCTTATTCTGTTGACATGTGGAAAAAATATGTCGGCGAAACCAGTAGGTGTGTGAATGAGCGATTGAGAGAACACAATTACAAGGCGGATAAACGGCCGCCAGAAGGTTTTCTCGCTCTTCACATTCACGCGTGTGGGTGCCGGCCTTTGTTCCAGAGTACAATCATTGTTGGTCGGCATAAAGTGAGATGACTCGGTTGATCATAGAAGCCTAACTTATGATGCTCTTGGAGATGAAGGTATTAGCAAGCCTTCAATTGCCTTGTCACCCAAGGAACTGGCGTTCCTGCGCACGCAGTGATACGGGATTTTATGTGTGGTTTTTTTGATGTCCTATTTATCAATTTTCTTGTAGGCAGATGACATTGTCGTGCATTTATCTGAATACACGTGCTTATCTGCTTGCTCGCCTGATAACTATGGCTTAAAAACGGCTTGGAGGTCAAAAAGAAATATGTTGTTGCTAGTAGCGCTCTGTCCTCTTAGTATATTCTTTCCTGTGTTCATTTTTTTCGCCTCGCGCTACATAAATATCTTTCCCTGCGCATTCTTTTTACCTAGCTTACATGCAGCCGTAAACGCTACTTTAACCCTACCTGTATTTAGCCTATGCATGAAAGAACGAAGAGATCGCTAACCGAAAGCTGACATTTATTCTTTGTTTGCATTGTAGAGGGTTAAACTGCTCAAAGAAGTTTGATGAACGACAGGTTTCGTTCCGGCACAGTTATAAAGAAACGCGTCGTTTCATTGAGGTATGGGATATTGATAATAGTGCTAGCGGAGGCTTGAGTCAGCGGTCGCGTAACGTGAATAAAGAAAAAGCTAAATGTCTAACAGCTGGTTAGTGACAATATCTGGGTTTAACTTCCCAAAACCACAATAAATGTTTGATAAATGGCGTACGAAGTGTAAGATTCTGGGAATTTTGACCATCTGATATTCGTTAGCTTGCGCTGCGTCGCACAGAACACGGAATTTCGCCACTATGCTTGTATCTTAATACGATCGCTGCGGCCGCGATTAAGCCTATGGCCTTCAGAACATTTATCTTTCACGAAGACCCTAACCAATACATAATTTAGAGGTTCTCCTATTGTGTGGACTTGCGCAGATAAGTCCCTGTAACTTCTTTTTCTTCCGCTCTCGTGCGTCTTTCTAGTTGTTAGTCGGCGTCTGTTGTGATGTTGATGATGGTGATGATAGTGGTGGTAATGGTATGTTTTAGTGGGTCAAGGGCGACTCAGGCCAGAGAGCGCCAAACACAGGATTTTTGGTCGGTTAGATTATAGAAAAAAATTTACCCAGGGTGGCAAGAATAAAAAGTGGTACATAAACCCTAAACTAAATTGTAAGGATTATGTTTGATGAGATTGAAACGGGCTAAATTTATGGGTTTTACAAAGTCACGCACTGTCGGCAGCGATCCTTGTTAGGACAAGGAGTGCGTGCTGCCTGTCATTTGGTAAAGAAGTCCGAACGGTTCTCTCAGTATTGAGAGAGGGCTGAGATTAGTGAGAATATGTAATGGAATGTAGGAAGCCAACATCAGCTACGAAGTTTAAAACTGCTTTTGTGGGAAACATGGGATCATCATCCAGAAAAAAATAAAGGGTGAGGCAGTATGTGGCAATTGTATAGGTTTGGGAAGTGACACAGTCTTTCTGGTTCAAGGTACGCACACATAAAGAAAACGTGAATGACTGAGAGCACATCACCACATTTTTCACAACGTGGTGCTGGAGAGTTGCTTAAAAGGTGCGAGTATTTTGCATGCGTATGACCGACCCTGAGTGTGCACAGTGCAACCTCTTGATATATATCTTCCCATTCTCGGCTTTAATGCGTGCAATTTGCTTTCGAATGCTGCGTTCTATTCGTCTTTTCATTGCCTACGCATACGGTTCTTGGTTAGTGGCCTCAAGTCCTCATACAGAATGATGACTGCGTCTACTGATGGGTGAAGTGCAGTAGACTTCGCAAATAGGTCGGCTGCCTAATTTCCAGCTTTGTTGCAGTGTCCTGGAATCCAGAATAACGTGATTTTAAGATTGTATCCATAGGATGACACGTGGCAGTTTAGAAGGATATTAGTCACTGGAAATTTATGTGTCCTTGCGGAAAACAACGCAGTCACTGCACTGAAAAAATCTGGGTATATGATGGAGGCTGGTTCTTTCTTTTTAAGATGTGCCTCATAGCTAGAAGTATGCCATAGCACGCAGCAGGAAATATGCTGGGATGTTCGTTCAGTGTTGCAGATTCAGAGTACGCCAGTCCATATGCAGCGCATGCAACGGCCGAAGACTTGGAAGCATCAGTGTAGTACTCGGCACACTTGTATTTTGCTGCAAGTATATTTACTTAAAATTATGATCAATTCCAACGGGGAGGCCATGCCTCTAGGAATGACAAGTCACTATTTATAGCTCGCATTTCTCACGGTGCCACAGTGTCCTTGTGGAAGCTTAGTTGAAGATTAGAGACTGGTATATGCAGATTTTCAAAGTGTGAGGCCACTCTCATGGGAAATGTTGGCGTAGCTGATGGTCGCCTCAAAGACAGGTGGGTGTTTGATGTATCCTGCAATAGCTCGTGAGGTGGGTGGTCGACATAGCAAAGCACCTTGGTTGCATACTCGATGCTTGTGAACTGCCGTCGTCGTTCTAATGACAACTGGTCTGTCTCGACATACAGGCTGGTTATTGGGCTGGTTCAGAAAGCACCTCTCACCAGACGAAACCCCATGGTGATGCACTAGTTCAAGCATCTTATATGCGGATCTCGACGCTGATTCGTATACAACCGAGCCACAATCAATGCGTGGGAGCACTACACTGTTGAGAAGTTTTATTAGAGTCACGATCTGTACCCCATGACTGATGCGAGAAAATCTTGAACAAGTTCAAGGCTTTGAGGCATTTCAATCGCAGCTGCTTGATATGTGGGACAAAGCTGAGATTTTCATCCATTACAACACCTCTAAAGTTGTGATCCTTCTTAGTAGCAATGGTGTGTCCATTCATTGACATGTTGGGGAAGGCCTTATGCCACGTAGTTTTGAAAAAAGTAGGCTAAATATGTAGTCACAGTTAAACTTCAACTATTTTTGTCTGCCAAGCTTCAGAGCTTTCTTACTTTTAACTGAATCTGACGTTCACAGATGTCTAAGTTGAACGATTTGAAGCTGATGTGAATGTCATCCACATATACCGAGTAGAAAATCGTTTTAAGCATGTAGTGTATAGGGAGTTCATTTTTAGGATGGAAAGTGTGCAACTAAGAACGCCACCTAGGGGGACACCATTTTCCTGCGTAAACCGCTTTGAAAGAGCATTTTCAACACGAACCACGAACGTACGTTCAGAGAGGTAGCTTTTAATTGTGTTCAGCATGTGCCCTGACACTCCAAGATTGTAGGCCACGGAGAATGTCATAACGCCATGTCGTGTCATGAGCCTCCTCCAAGTCGAAAAATGCAGAAAGACATTGTTGTTTGTGAATCATGGCATTCCTTACATAGAATCGTAATGCTACCAGTTGGTGATTTGTCGACCGGCTTGATCTGAATACCGTTTGACAACGGTCAAGGAGGCCATTATATTTAAGGTAATACATAAAGCAGCGGTTTACCATTTTTTCAAATACCTTGCACAAGCAGCTAGTCAGGGTGATAGGGCTGTAACTAACAGCAAGTGTGGCTTCTTTAACTTGTTTTAGGATGCGTAGGACAACTGCCTCTTTCCAGGCTTTCGGTAGGCGCCCAAAAAACCATGTGTTGCTGAACAGTACGAGCATCGCATCAAGCGTGTGTTCATGTAAGTGTTTGAGCATGCCATATGTAATCTTGTCTGGGCTTGCTGCTGATTTGCCACATATTGTTAGCACTGTCTTCAATTCGTCTACAGTAAACGAAGTATTGTAGCCTCCAGCAGATGGCCATATATCGCGGATAGACTTACGTTCCTCAGCAAGCTTGTGTCATTTAAAGAAGTTTGGGTAAAGTGCTGAGCTGAAGATGTACTCATTACATTGGCCTATGACATCTGCCTGATGTTAAAGCGTATCACCGACAGTACCGACAAGAGACACCGGATGAGTGTTCTGCCTGTGCAGTGCTTTTACTCTGATGTGCACCCTACGAGTATCAGCGTAGGAGTTAACTGACGAGAGAAAGAACTGCCAGCTTTACCGCTTTGATATGGGCGTATCGTTTGCTTTTACACACTTAAAATTCATCAAGTTGTCAGCGGTAGGGTACCAGCGAAATTTCGACGAAGCTTTGTTTTGGTTCTCACGAGCTTTTTTGCACTCATCATTCCACCAAGGGTTGTCGTTTGTTTCGCGTTTTGTCAGATATCTGTTGGATTGATTGCTCTGTGGCTTGCATGATATGAAGTACAAGAAATGCTTCAGAATCATCAATGTCTAGGTTTTCAGTAGAGGAACGCGATGGTTCTGTTAGTTCTCGGATTTTGATCTAGTCAGTCCTGTTCCCTAAACGTGAATACATTTGCAGTAGTCTTGCTTGTATTTCCTGTGTGTTTTAAACATACAGGAAAATGGTCACTTCAGTAGAGGTTATTAGTAACAGCCCACTCTGTTGTCACCATGAGTGAGGGAGAGCAGATAGCAAGATCTATCGCTGTGTATCAGTTGCGCACTGCGGTAAAATATGTTGTTTTTTTATTTTAATATACAAGAGCTGGAAGACAAGAGGAAGTTTTCAATTAGGGAGGCTCGAGATTCTGTTCTGCATCCCTATAAGGTGTTGCGCATTAAATCTATAACTAGGAAGATTGAAGGGGGGAGCTGGTTGACGAGCGTTTCAAACTCTTTAATTGACAGGTGGTAGTCAGGAGGGGCATATAATGAGCACACAGTTGCCATTCGTTCAAAGATAAGGGTTCGTATTGCCACTGCCAATAAGTCAGTAACCAGATTGAGGTTTAGAGACGGGAACGCTTTCTGCACCACGATAGCGGCACCGCCGGATGAATGGGCAGTGCCGTGCCTGTCATTTAGGTATACCACATATCTTCTTAGCGATTTAGTGTGTGTTGAGTATAGGTGTGTCGCCTGCAGACAAAGTATGTTAGGTTGGTGTTGCGCAAGTATTTCATAAATGTCGTCCAGGTTCTTCAGTACACCTTGGCAGTTTCAGTAGATGATACTCTCGGCAGCCAGTTTTAATAATGAAGAAAGGAAGGAGGGTTATTAAGACTTCGCCAGATTTGTCAGGCGCCTGAACTGTAGGGTGTTTCTTCTCTCTGAGGCGTTCTGTTTTCCTCGGCTTCACTAGGAGCGATTTCGTGAGCATCAGAGACGCTGAGGACACCGGTGGCACATCCATTGCCCTCTGTGAACACTCGGAGACTGATGAGGGTTTCTCAAGAGGAACAGGTGCCCATTCAGTTGACTGTGTCATCTTTGAGGTCTGAGGGAGGTGGACCTGCGGGATTTGGATTGTCTGTGTTGTCACCGAAGTCTGATGGAGGTTGACCTGTGTGACTGCGAACGTTGGTGCAGCCCGCGGCTGCTTGGCGGAGGGCCGAGGTGTACACGCATCAGCAAAGCTGTACTTCGTGCTCACCGTTGCTAGACACCGCCCCCCCCCCCCCACCGGCGCGCTGCGTCAGCGTACGATCTTGCGGAGAAGACTGAGACCTTCTTCTGGGCTTCAGAGAATGTGATGTTTTCTGTTACTTTTATGTGGATAATTTCATTTTTCTTTTTGAAAATTCCACATGTCCGCGAGTACGCTGCGCGTGGCCCATGACTGTTATAGCACTCTGTTTGCGTGGAAGTACAGCTCTCGGATGTGTGCTCATGATCACCACATTTGGCATATTTTTGTTTTCCGCGACAGGTGTTCGACCGATGTCCGTATCTCTGGCATTTGTGACATCTTTTAGGGTTGGGTATGTAGGGGCCGACGTTGCAGTGAGGAACGCGTCTTCCACAGATTCGGACACAATAGAGCGGATAAATGTTATACTATATATGAGTGGACACGGGACCAGCATCACATCAAGTTTTTCTAATCTACTGTTCAACATGAGGGAATTACCGTTATTTCTGCTGTCGTGGTCAGCGGTTGCCTTTGCCAGCCCGATAACCACCCCTGCTGCGTCGATGGTGCCGATAGTGCTTTCGTCCGGGATCGACTCTGGGCATGTGCACTTGCCGGCCAAGCTTTCTTCGGCTGTGGAATACAGACTACCAACCGCATCGGCCCTGACATCACGCTCAGAGAAGAACTTAAGCTGCTGCTTTCACTGACCTTCCTTCAGTGGACACGGGAACAGCATCACATCAGGTTTTCCTAATCTACTGTTCAACATGCAGGTGTGTAAACCATTACCGCTATTTGCTAGGAAATCAGATGACGCCTTTCTGCTAGTGTTCCCGTGTCTACAAATGTTATGTGAAATTGTATTAGACTGTTTTTCAGTGGCATTGCTTTTGTTACGCTCTGGTACCATTCAAACGAATCCGGGTCCAACTACGCGCTCAGAAAATCTATTAGATATGAAATCTCTGCCTGAAAACCCAACCGAGCAAATGCCTGTTCTTTTTTAAATTGATCAAGGATATTCATACAAGATCATTACAAACTGCAAAGGTTCAGAACAAATTAGCAGTTGATATGAAGTCCATTAATTGTGGCCATAAGAACATAGAGGCAATGATTATCGCCGTACAAAAGCGTCTCGACGACCTCTAGCGAAAATCTGATGTCCTCGAGAAAGTTAATGAAGAGCTATCTGAAGTGCATGCTTCGGTCAACAATCTCGAAGCACGCAAGTTTTTTCTCCAGTTACAACTGAATGTCTTGGAAGATCGCTCACGGTGAAACAATTTTTTCTTCTATGGTTTTCCCGATTGCAAAGAAACATGGCAGGAGACATAAGCCAAACTAACCTCTGAAATAAAGTTAAGTTTAAAAACCTTCACAGGCAGCACGATTGAGGGGGCACACAGGCTAGGTTTCTTTTCTTCTACGAAGTGCCGCCCGATAATTGTCAAGTTACTGACTTCAAATATAAAGAGCAACTTTTTTCACTCCGAGGCCTAATAAAGCAAAGAAACATCGGTGTATCCGAAGATTTATCAGCAACCTTCCGCCTCGTCCGCAAAAAGCTAAGTGAATTTCGTAACAATCAGCCTAATCCTGCATCTTTTAAACTTTGCTACAATATGATTCTAGGTAACGGCAAGTGTTATATCTACAATACTAACCTTGGCATAGTCGAAGAATCGCAATCACAAGCTTCTTATGCAGGCCACGCTCAACATCAACCTACAAACAGTTCACAATATGGAAGCAAAAGGGGACATGGTCTATTACCTGCTTCTCAAGCTAAGCTATCCTTCCTTTATTCAAACACAAGAAGCATTGCTAACAAGTATGACTCCTTATCATCCGCGATAGATTCGTGCGGCGCTCATGTGATTGCACTTACTGAAACGTGGCTTTCTCCAAATACGAATGACACTGAATTGTTTCATAATGCGCAAAACTTTACTATTTATCGCTGTGAACGCACTGTGCGCTGAGGGGGAGGCGTGCTCTTAGCTATATCAAAATGCCTTCCATCGTCATGCATATAGATTAATCACGACATTGAAATAGTGTGGGTTCTGCTATCAATTCGTCACTTAAAAATTATCCTAGGTGTATGCTATCGGTCGCCTTCATCTTCGAAAAAGTTCATAAGTGAACTTCACGATTCTATAAACATCGTCGCTTCGCGTTTTACTTTCATGCCTCTGTTTCTACTAGGCAATTTTAACCTGCTCAACTTAAATTGGAACACTGATCCACCAACAACAAGAATAACCAATCCGACTTCAAGTACTCTTGACCTAATCTTGACCAACTCGCCTGATCTAGCCTCTGAAATCACTTATATGCCTGCTATCAGTGATCATTCTCTGCTTCCTTTTCACCTTAAAATGCCACCCCCAAAACGAACCAAAGTGAAAAAACTCAGTCGATTATAGTTTTGCAAATTTCGATGCCATTAGTGACGAACTGTCAAACTTCGTTGTTTCTGTTTTTATCAAGTTCAGTGATCACTCAGTCCAATCGTACCGGATATTTTTGCTGCAAAAGTAGACGAACGTACTACGAAATACATTTCTAACCGAACCATCATTTCTAAAAACCAGGCACCAAGGTACAACACCTACATCAAACGCCTATCTAAACTTAATAAATGACTTTACAGATCAGCAAAACTAGCGCCTTCTGAAGAACGTTGGGCGATTTACAAAGCAGCGAACAACGCTTACCTTACCGCCTTAAAATCCTCTAAATTACATTTCCTTTCTCGAACTCTCCCAGATATGCTTGCAAATTTTGTACGTAAATTTTGGCGCTTAATTAACCCTTTACCAGATAACAGCATAGTTCTAGTAGAAGATTTGGACAATCCAGTTTCTACTAACATGTGCGCCGATCTTCTTAATGACACTTTTAAAAAAAACTTTTCTCGAGTTTATAACGTCATTCAGCCCCATGTGCAAAACTTCAAATATATTGCCATACCACAAATTTTCATTGATCATTCCTGCATCGCAAAACTCATAGATAACTTGCCCATTCACTCATTCCCTGGTCATGACAATAGTGATACCAAATTTCTGAAAAGCACCGTTACTTACAGTTCAGTGATACTAACAAAAATATTTCAACAGTCCTTAGATACATAAACCATTCCTACGCAATGGAAAATCGGGAGGGTGGTCCCAATCTTCAAGTCTGGTAATAAACACTCTCCGAAAAATTATCACCCTATTTCGTTACAAGCACTTGCTGTAAATTATTAGAACATGTCATTTTTACCAACCTCACTAACTTCCTTGAGTCGAATTCTTTTTTTACACCAGCACAACACGGTTTTCGCAAGCATTTTTCATGCGAAACACAGCTCATATATTTCACTCACAAACTGTATCAGATTTTAAACATTCATCATGTGCTGATTGCATTTTTTTAGACTTCAGTAAGGCTTTCGATAATAAAGTCTGTCACCAACTAACCAACTACTACTCTTCAAACTGAGCCTACTAAATATTGACAATAGTTTCCTCAAGTAGATTGAGTTTTTCTTGTTTAACCGTGTTCAATACGTTACTGCTAACAATCACAGTTCTTCATCTGCCGCGGTCCGCTCAGGTGTACCGCAAGGGTCAGTTCTTGGTCCACTTTTGTTTCTAATTTGTAATAATGACCTCACGTCGTCACTTTCTTCTAACATTCATCTTTTTGCAGATGATTGCGTCAATTTTGTGAAAAAACCAGTAATAATGACAGTTTAGGCCTCCAATCGGACCTTAACACAGTAGCAGTTTGGTGCAGCACATGGCGAATGGACTTGAACATCGCTAAATGTAAGGTAATGCGCGTAACTAGATTTGCTAACACCCCACCAAAATACTACTTAAGCAACGTCCTGCTTGATTCAGTCTCCTCGTATAAATACCTGGGCATTCTTATCACATCTAACTTATCTTGGGCACCCCACATCGCATACATTACTAATATTGCTAATCGCACGTTAGGCTAGATACGTCGTAACTTTTCAAAAGTACCTTCTGCACTCAAACTTCTGTTGTACAAAACATTATTACGTTCCAAACTTGAATATGCATCATCAGTGTGGGCTCCTTACCACGATAACCTGGTTACTTCACTTGAGCGCGTACAGAATCACTCCGCCCGTTTCATACTTTCTAACTACAATCGCATCGCCAGTATTAGTTCAATAAAATCCAGCCTAGGCCTTCCTTCCCTTGCATCCCGTCAGAAAATATCTCGTTTGAGTACATTTCACAAATTATTCCATCATTTCACCCTACATAACCAAATATAACTCAATCCTCAGTACATATCCCATCGCATCGACCATCGTCTTAAGGTTAGAATCACATCCTGCAATTGCCAGTGTTTTTATCGATCATTTTTACCTCGCACATCAGTAGATTGGAACCATCTTCCCGAAGACATCGTCACTAATAACAATATTTTCCGTAAAACATCACTTAGTATTATATGAGCAAAACCTTACTCGAAATTGTATTATGTTCACCGTCGTTGCACAGCTACTATTGTATGATCAGGATTTTTTTTACTTTTTTATTTATAAGTTTGTTGCATTGTTTATTCTCATGCTGTATTTTCCTTTTCCTTGTTAACATTATTTCCACTCCCCTCTATAATGCCATATGAACATGAGGGTAAATAAAATGAATGAATGAATGAATGAATGTGGGCCGTCACCACTTCTTCATTCTTTCCCGTGATGGCGATATGATGGATGGCGACTACGCTTTGCTCTCGAAAGCCTTAAAAGAGGTTAGTTTAGGTTTCTCACATCACATCACGGTGTGAAATGACGCCTTTAACAGTGTTAAGACTGCGATGGGGGGTGCTGGATACGTACAGGTCGGCAAACTGCTTTTGTTTGAGAAGAGTGTTTGCGTGCTCTTTCTGGTTTACTTCAACAAGAAGATCACCGCATGACAGTTTCTTTGCGTAGCACGTTTTGCATCGTAGGTAAGCAAGGGTTCTAGCTATCAGCAAAACCAACACTCCTGATACAATGACGTTATTTGCAAGAGAGTGTATGACTAGAAAGCGTGGGAAGTGCTCGCAATTGGTTCCACCTCGTTTGGAGCTTTCGTCTGTCCGGTTCCTTTTCAGGGACCGATAATTGAAAAGAGGGAAAGATTTTGCCATGTGGAGCATTTGATCTTCGGTGGCGATGGTGCCCCACCCACCACCGAGCCCAGCAGAAGGACGCTGCAAGGTAGAACATTCGAAGGCGCCAGTCATACATCGCCGCTATAACGAGATATAACTACCCAAGGTTGGGTAACTACAGAAGGTTAACCCTTGCTGCCAGGAAATTCGGAAACACTTGTTCGATCACCTGTCTCAAAGAGAGTATACCATAAAATTACTGCAGGAAGTGCATGTGACGCCACACCCTTATATCAGCCCTACTATAACTAGCTGTTGGGCTGGTTGGTGCCTGTCTGAATTAGTCAGTCAATTTTGCGCCCAATACAAGACTACACAGCAAACAAAAAACCCATAGACAAAACAGGCGCCTATATTGTCTATGTATTCTCTTTGTTTGCAATATTGTCGTTATTTTGGCGTAATTTTGTCAATTTTTGTTCATTGTGGAGGGCTTTGGAAATATTGACCTCCTGGGGTTCTTGACCGTGCACAAAAATCTCGGCACATGGGCGTACAGCATTCTCGCCTGCATCAAAATGCAGCCAACGCAGCCGGAGGTCGATCCCGCAACATGTGGTTCAGCAGATGAATACCTTAGTTACTAGACCAACGCAGCGAGGCACTTCTGAGCTGCTCAGCTAACAATCTGCTTAGATGTCATGAAGCGTATCATACATACAGTAACAACATTTAGAATACCGGCCCTGTTTCGCTAAGGTTAATTCGTATTCTGCAGAATAACGTCCTTCGAACAAACCTTTCAAAATCATGTCGCCAAAAAAGTGTATTTTGCACTATTTGAATCATTACTGACAAAGAACAGCCTTAAAGCCTTAATTCTTCTGTTCACGCCGTGTACGCCTAACGCCAGCTGAACAGGGCGGAGTTTAAATGTAGATGTCTAGATATATCATGGAAAGCCGACACTTTTGCTTTATATCAAAAACACATCTCACTTTTGTATTTCGAACACGCAGATGCGGATTGGCATATGTGGATACTGGACAATAGTATTTACTGTGCATTGCAACAAGATGTTTTTGGATTTCATAGCCATGGTCCTTCGAAGCCGTGCACTGCATCGCATTCGATGTTAGACATTCAGACGTACGAGCTACAACATTATGCACTAATCAACAAATGAAATAAAAAGCTGTAGCCACACGTCATATGACAGCGAAATAATAAAATCTAAGAAGTTATATGGAGAGCGTGAGCGATAGACCTTTTCATTGTTGATTTCTGTTCATGGTATAAAAGCATATAGTAATATGCGGTGCAAATATACGCTACCATTGAGCAGTGCTTTAGAATAAATTGCGATGCGGACATGCACGATCTCGATTGGGAAAATATTTCTTCTGTTCACGTTTCTTTCATGTAAAAGTGAAAAACAGCCGTTGTCATGTGCCTTTGCGCAACCAATTCAAGCGCCCTTTCTGGGAGCAGGACCTTCCACAGCACAGGGAGCTGTTGGTGTCGTGACTAGTGTCTGTAGAGTGAGAAGTACTCTTTCAAGACGCATTGTACCCAAACATGCTAACAACCAGAATATGGTGGATTGAATCGTTGCCATTAAAAGCCATTCAAACTTGAAATCGCACCAGCAATAACTCCCACGTAACTTTGTAAACCGAAAGACATGATGCTGCCAAATATAATGCAAACATGGTTACCATCTGACAGGTTCGTAACCTATTTTTCACATTCTTCTGTATTGTGGCAGTTTAAGCAGCCATGTTTCCAGCACACTCAGCAAAGCGTAAAACCAGAAGTATTTTATTATTGCAGCACTGACGACGATGCGCGATATATTGTTACTGGGAAGAAAGTACATGCTAAAGTATATTTGTGCGTAAAACACTGTTGCAGTCTGCGCACGTTCTCTTCAGCACTTCGCCATCGTAATTCTCAGGTATCTACTCAGACCGTGACATTTACCGCCGGCGGCAGAAGCACCGTCCCGGTGCGATGAATCCTCTGGGCGTGAGTAGTATGGTTTAAGTCACGAGATGTGTACTATATCGGTATGAACTGAAGCTGTTGCTGACGTGGTATAAAGTGGAGCAATCTAAAAGGTGCCGCTTGTGACCTCGCGTATGACGGGTAAGGGTCAACGTAATGGGACATGAGTTTTTCGCAAAGACCGACACATCTTGATGATGGCAACCACACCAAGACGAGCGACCACGGGGAGTACTGTACATCACGGTGCGGTGATTGTAGGCACTAGTTTGGTTAAGCTTCGAGGCACATAAATGATCCCGGGCGACTCAATGGGTGGTGTCAGCACGGGCAAGGACATCACGAGCATATGCAGTCGATGAGGTGGTTTCACAATGAAGCATGGTGTGCATGGGTAAAGGTGTGGCATAACCAAACAGTAGGTAAAAACGTGAAAATCCAGCTGTATCTTGACGTGACAGGTTTTATGCAAAGGTAACGAAAGGTAAGTGGATGTCCCAATTTTTGTTATCCTTGGGAACGTACGTCGCTGATATATTTGTAAAAAAACGGTTGAGGCGTTCGGTGAGGTCGTTGGTTTGCGGGTGGTACGCTCTTGTGAACTTGTGGTAGGTGGAGCAGCATTGTGGAAGCTCGTCAGCTACTTTCGTTAAAAAACAGCGGCTGCAGTCTGCAATCAACTGAAGAGGAGCACCATGGCGCAGAATGATTTCATGTAGAATGAAATTCGCAACATCAATAGCGCAGCTTCAGGGAGGGCTGGTGTAACGGCACGCCGCGTTGCGTAGTCGGTAGCGATGGCGAGCCACTTATTACCGGTGGGCGACGTGGCAAAAGGTTATAAAAAATTGCAGACGACTCGAAAAACTGGCTTATCTGGTATCAGCAAGTCCCAGCGCAGGTGTCTTGCTGCTCTGTCAGAGGTCGCATGCCACAACGTGCTGTCGCAGAGAACGGTAGAGGCTAGGTCAAAACAATCGTCGGCGAACGTAGCCATACGTGCATGACGACCTTAGGTGTCCAGCGGTGGGTGCATCAGAGGCTGGGCCAAAACATCGGAGCGGAGATGCGTAGGAAGAACGAGCAAAAGTGCAGCATTATAAGGGCAGGAGTTGTAGCGGTGCAAGATGTTGTGAAGGACGAACATCTCTAAAGAGTGGTCTGGGGGAAGGGATATTGCAGACCACTGATAATAGGACGCAATGAAGAGTCGCGGCGTTGTTCAGAAGCTATGTTGGTGCAGGCTGTTGTTGAGAGAACGAGGGCTTCTTGTATATCTTCTATCCTTTCAGTGGTATCAACTAGGTAACGGGACAAGCAGTCAGCATCCTTGTGAAGTTTTTGAGTTTTATAGGAGACGGGAAATGTGTACTCCTGTAAGCACAGCGCCCACTGACCAAGGCGTCCCGTAGGGACCTTGAGCAAGGAGAGCCAGCAAAGCGCATAGCGGTCCGTCATAACTGAGAATTGTCTGCCATACAGGTACGCACAATAAAGTTCTCCATACTATACCATACAGATACGGTTGGAATTTTGCAACAGCCCAGAGGAGAGCTAAGCACTCGCGTTCTTTCATTGAATAATTTTGTGTCGAGCGCGACAACAGCCGGCTTGCGTACGCGACGACGCGGTGCATTTCTTGTTGCCGTTGCGCCAACACTACGACTATGCCGTGGCCACTGGCATTGGTACGAAGCTCCGTGGTGGCAGATGGGTCGAAGGATGCTAGCGCTGATGGATTGGTGAGAATGTCAACGAGCGACGAGAAGACGTTTGATCGCATTTGGCCCCATGCGAATGTGACATCCGTTTTGAAGAGGTGGGATAGAGAACGGGCTACATCAGCGAAATCCTCAACAAAACGATGGAAGTAGGAGCAATATCCCAGAAAGATTCGGACATCCTTGGCTTAGCGGGGTGTGGGGAAGTCGTGAACTGTTCGGACATTCACAGGGTCTGATTGTACGCCCAAGCGTCAACAAGGTGGCCGAGTACGCCGATTTGGCGTTTCCCAAAACGCTATTTGAACGAGATAAGTTGCAGGTTGGCACGTGTGAAAACATCAAGTACTGTGCCAAGACGGGTAAGATAGTTTTCGAAAGTAGTAGAGAAAACAATACCATCATCAAGAGCAGAGGCAGATGGCCCACTTCATGCCTCGAAGGAGAAAGTCCATCATGCGCTAAAACGTCGCGGAGACATTACATTATGCAAAAGACATAATTTTGTACTGAGAAAGTTCATCAGGGGTCACGAAGACCGTCTTCTGTCTGTCTTTGCCATCCAAAGCGATATTCCAGCAGCCTGAGCGAAGGTCTACTGTAGAGAAATGTTAGGCTCCATGTAAGCAATCGAGCCCCCATCTATGCGCAGTATTAAGTATACATCTTGGTAATATGATTGAGATGGTGGTAGTAAACGCAGAATCTCCCGTTATTGTCCTTCTTTTTAACAAGTATAGAAGGGTAGGTCCAGGAACTAGATGAGGCTTAGATTATGCCCTGATTAAGCATTTGTACCTACTTCACGCTGCATAATAGCCCGCTCCAGGGCTGATACACACTAGGACCGTCGGAGAATGAGTTGAGCGTCACCGGCATCGATGCGATGCCTTACACATGATGTCTGGCTGAAATTATGGTTGCCGAAGACAAATATGTCCTGATAATAAGCGAGGACGCGGCGGACAGCAGAAACCTGTTCAGAGGTGAGCTTGTCTGATATCATTAGTGTGAACATGTCGGAACAGGAATGCTACTAGACTGACGTTGATGAAAAATAGAGTGGCGGATTATTGGTTAGGAGAAAAACTATGTGGTCGACCAGTAGTGTCAGACGCGCAGGTGACATGTGGTGATGAATAACTTGCCCCGAGAAGCCAAAATTGAGGATGGGAAATGAAGTCCTGTTGTTCTCAATGGTAACCAGTGTATTGCGGAGCGTGACTTTAAGCGTCATGGCCACGTTGAAAATTGGGGCTGCAACATAATCACCATCGGGTATTAGAGGGGATGGCGAGAGCTGGACTTGGACTGCAGCTTGCGGCGTAAGTCGGAGGAAATCGACAGAGCGTAGGCGAACTGGGCTGTTAGAGACGGTCTCTGAAAAGAATGGGAGTTTGAGCCAAAGAAGACCTTCAGAACAGTCAATGAGCGCAGCGTGCGAAGTCAGAAAGTCGAGTCCTAAGATGAGGTTGTGAGGGCAATGTTCCAGTACAGCAAACAAAACTGAAGTATGATGTTCAAAAATGGTAAATTGGGCAGTGCGCATTCCAAGCACAGCAGGAGAACTCCCATCCGCTGCACAAATGGTAGGCACAATCTCAGTCGTCAGAACTTTTTGGATGCGGCGGCGGAGGCCTGAGCTCATCGTAGATATTTGTGCACCGGTATCAATCGAAGCATTTCAGGTAAACTATCGGCGAGAATCGCAAGAAGGTTGCGCCACTGGTCGGGAATAATCAGAGGATTTGCAGTCCGAGTCGTGAAGGCAGCGTCACCACCGGGGGCTACACCAGCTAGGTTTCCGAGCGACGTTCGTGGAGAGACCAAGAGCGGTGAGGTTGTGACGAGCGGGACTGATGATGAAGGGGCGATGGGGAGGGACTCGTGCGACGTTCTGGAATATGCTCTGCACTTTTCTCAGAATGGTAGGACGGGGCATAGGGCACACGTTCGGAGCGGGGCCGCCAATCATAGAAGCTTGCCCCGGGTGATGAGGTCCAATGGCTGCGGCAACCGCAAGCGATATTTCCTATCCGATGGCACGTGAAACATATGAGCCGATTATAACGAGTGTGCCATTCGGCTAGGTTTCGTCGTGGCACATAGATGTGGTTCGGAGTGGCAGCAGCAACTACTGGAGGAGCCGAGCTGAAAGTAAAAGGGGCATTTGGATGAGGTGGCGAAATGCCCATATTCACTTCGTGAACCATGGCCTATCTTCGTGAACCATGGCCTATATCAGTGAAACAGCACTGAGGTTGTGTCATGGAGCACCGACGCTAGACACAGAAGGTGCCAGAGCCTCGAGTTCCTGGCGCACTATTCTGGTGACGTTTTCCGGCGCAGGTGGTTGACCTAGTGTAGGCAAATCTTCGCAAGAAGACGTAGCCGACGTGTTGGGAAGGCGATCAAGTTGGCGAACGATGTGCCTACTTTTCGCCTGTTCGAAGCGACGACATGCTTCGATGACCGACCTCACCGTCGAGCAGTCCTTGCACAACATGAAATTGAAGGCGTCATCGGGGAATTCCTTTCAGGATGTGTCTGGCTTTGTCCTCCTTAGGCCTGTCCTTGTCGACCTTGCGGCACAAATACAACATGTCCTGGATGTACTCGATGTACGGCACTGAGGGTGTCTAGACACAAGTCACTAGCTCTTTCTTTGCATCCACTTGTCGTCCGATGGATTTCCCAAATAAGTAATTTCTGCTTACAGACGAACCAGCTCGTTAACTTTTGTTGGTGCGTCTTGTACCGGAGTTTAGGCACGCCACGCAAGTAGAACATGATGCTCGCCAACATAAGCGACGAATTCCAATGGTTGCTGCTGCAGACGCGCTCATACAGAACCAGCCAATTATTGACGTCTATGCCACTTGTGCCGTTGAATCAGCCTGGGTCACGAGGTTGCACCACAACAATCAGCTACTGGGCTCACGTATCTTGTCGACAATGAGTAGCCTGGTCAGTCATCATGGTAACTGCAACGCGCCGTCTGCTGTGAAGATCTAGTTCATCGGGCTGTACAGCGAGTTGTACCCTGCACCTTCGTCCAATGGTGTTACGAGGAAGAAAGTAGAGACACCAGGCAGTGGATTAAAGAGGGCGACGAGGCTATTTGGGCCATCTCAGCCTTGTTGGTACTGACCACAAGAATACGAATAAAACGAAACACTTCATGAAGACATTGAGGTGCTGAAATGACATGCCCTTTTTAATGCGTTTCAAAAGAAGGCTTCTTGGACGCTTACATAATCAGCTGTGACCCCCATCCTCACAACCAAAAAATAAAATAATATCCATAGACAAGTCCGGTTTTGCTGCATCTACTGGCTAGGGTACGCAAGGGAAGACTCGGTTTTGCTGCACCTAGTCGCTAGGCTGTGTGTTTTGACGCTCCCTTCAGATTTCGTAAACTGCACTGCGTGTGCCTATAGAGATGAACCTAATTGCGAGCAAATGCGTAGCTGTAGTCCGTGCACGTTTCCTTCAGCACTTTGTCGTCATTCTCAGTTATCTACTCAGCCCGTGACCATATTGCCAAGTTATGATGTACCAGAAACAGTAACTTGAGGTCGGTTGAACGTCAGGCTGCTGCAATCTTTGGCAAAGCTAACTCATCGTAATTTTTGGCGTGTCCTGTATTCATCGTTTTTTGTTTAGCAGCACATACAATTTCAGCAGCAATAATACCGCGTAATACGCACTTGTGGAATCATCGTTTCCCAGAGCATCGTTTGGATATGGGTGCATGATTGAAAGAGAAAACGTAGGTAAACACAAGCTTACGGTGACGTAGCGTTGACGAAGTGTTTAACGCATAGGTTTACGAATAGTCAACGTTTTTAGAAATGGCGTCATTGTGGAAACGTGGACGATGTTTGGCTGCGGAGAACAACGGAATTGGTCTGAGTTGTATCTTGAGAAAGAACTTCGTAGTTCACTTCGCTGAAACGCCGCAGAAATATATAGGGGCATAAGTAGCAGTGCAATAGCTCTCATGAACGGCCCCGTTAGTGAATGGGGGTCTGCAGCCAGACTTGATCGCCAGTTTTTAAATAACATGACGATGACAATCAGTGTACCGCTGGGAGTCAGCGCATGTTCTGGTTATGAGTTCTTCGAAACGAGCTTGGTAACTACGCCCGCGAGTCAGATGAATTCAATTCCTGTTGACATTACCTTCACTCCAATCAGGTAGTAGCATGACACCAGCATAGTGGCTGCCTCCCTGCCATGAAGCAAGCGGAATGGTGTGAACCATTCCGCTTGCATTACATGACGTGTTTTACAGTAACACGTCATGTATCAGTGGCGACAACACATTCAGTGGTTGCCGTCGTGAGACTTGGGGAAATAATCCACACCAAATCCATACCGATATGTTGGAATGGTTGTGCGGGCCAAACAATAGAAAATTGGCTGGGCGCTGAGGTTGTGCTTTAGGGCGTGGTCTTTTCCGATGATGATGATGAGTGGTATTTAATGGTGCAAGAGCTAATTCATGGCCAAAGAGCGCCACTTCCAATAGACTAGGGATATGAAAAATGATGTGATTCGTAGCTGTAAAGGGGCCTTAAAATTTCTCTGCACTAACGCGGGTAAAAGCATAGAAGTAATAAAAATCATAATGATGTGTGGTGGTTTTATGGCGCAAGAGACCAATTGATGGCCAAAGTGCGCCATTTCAGTGACTAGAGATGTGGACAATGATATGGTGCATGGCTGTATAGGGCCTTAAAATTCTTCGCGCTAATACGGGTAAAAACATAAGTATTAAAATCACGTCCGTGACGTGATTTTTATAGTAAAAGTGGGTGACAAAAGGTTTTGATAATGAAAGCATGTGTAAAAATATTTGGCAGTAGAAACAAGTGGCTCATCCATGCTGTTGTGTCCAAGAGCCACGAGGTAAGTGCTTTTAAGTGTAGCCACCCCAGCAGCAGCCTCTTTTGAAAGGTCGCGCTACGCCATGCCTGAGCATTTACATGGTAGAAGCGGACATCTGTTAAAAAAGGTAGCATCAATTTATGAGTGAAAGTGGTTTCCTACCAATTAACATTGTAGGGTGTAATGGTATATGTGGTTAGTAGGGTAATGGAAAGCGTTGTCTTCTTAGAGTGTCTAACTGTTCACACTGGATCAAAATGTGAAGAACTGTTAGTGCTTCACCACATCTGTCACACAAAGGTGGATCGCCACCAGACAAAAAGTTATGATTGTGTCGTGTAGTTGCGTCCTTTCCTGAGCCTTGTTAGTGTTACCTATGTACGACGTGATTCGATGCTTGCGGCCAATGACCAAGGTGTGGCTTAATAGCGTGTAGTTTGTTTTGTGTGTGTCTATCCCACTTGTTGTGCCAGTAAGTCCCTGAGCTTTCGTTTGAGAGACGGATTAAGATCACGGGATGGGATTGATATGGATGTAGTGGTAGTGCTTTTGTGGATGGATGCAGCAAGCTGATCCAACATCACAATGCCGGTTGTATCTCGTGGTGCCCTGGCACCCAGCACACTACAACATGTTGTTTACGTTTGTAGAGTGTGCATAAAGCAGTAAAGTGAGGTGAAGACAGGATTTTTTTTTGTTTTTTAAGTTTGCAGAGCTGTTATTACACTGTGGGAGTCCGTATAAATTACTGCTTTTTGTAGTTACAATTGTTTGATGTGTTTAGTGGTCACTAGTATCTCGTTACCTCCCGCTGTGAAGATACTTGTGTCTAGATGTAGAGGGGCCAACATCCGAAAGGCTTCGCCGATGGCAGCGTAGGACAAAGAGGAGTTAGAGGCATCTGTGAAGTACTCAAGACGCGTGTGGTTTGTGATGAAGTTCCAGGAAGTATGTTCGAATATGGGCAATGGACGCGTGTTTTGTAACTTCAGGAAAGACACATTGCAATCTGTAGTCTACCACTGCCACGGTGGCGGGTATTCTACAGGAGCCACTAAAACTGTGATCTAGTGACACAACAGTTTGCTCAGCTGGAAATCTTTAGGCGAACTGTAGGGCTTCCCAATCTGAGGTCTGTTTTGAAACAGAATAGAGCTTGGCAAATGAATAATAGTGGAGTATGAGGGATGCTTCTTGTCTACCTTCCACCTTAAGGAAATGTACAAAGGACATGTAAGTTCTCTACAGATGAAGCGACCATTCATCTGACTCAAAGTAAAGGCTTTCTACAGGGCTGTGCGAAAAGCACCCGTAGAAAAGCGGATGCCCGAATGGTGCACGGGGTCAAAGCACTTTGAGTCAAGGACTGATAAACAACAGCACCATAATCTAAGCGGGTGCGAATGAGGCTTCTATACAAATTCATAAGATATTGACTGTCCCTACCCCACGTAGGACACGACAACACTTTTAGAAACACTCATGGCTTTTAGACGCTTTGTTTTTAAATACCTCATGTGTGGTATGATGGTTTAGCTTGTGGTCCAAGATTAGGCTGAAGAACTTTTGCTCAGAATGTACAGACTGGCTTGTACCAATGAGTTGAAAGTCAGGTACAGAGTGCATGCCTCTATTTCGGGAGAGAAGATAAGATCGCTTTTTTGTGGGTTCAGTCGGAATCCATTTTCCTCTGTCCATTCGGAAACATCATTTAAACTTAGCTGAACCTACCGCTTACACATTGTCAGGTTGTGGGACTTAAAGGCAAGCTGGACGTCATCAACTTATTTACACTGGAACATATAGAGGGGAATGGACAGGTGCAAGGAATTCACTTTGAAGTAAAAAGTGTACAACTAAGTACACCACCTTTTGGTACTCCCGTTTCTTGAACAAATGTTAGGGAGAGAACAATTCCCACATTGACACGGAATTTTGATTGGACTAGTAACTCTCGATTATGGAAAGCATTCTACCGCACACACCCTGGTGAGACAAGTTTCTTAATATGTCAAAACGTCATGTTGTTTCGTATGCCTTCTCGATATCGAGAAACACAGAGAGAAGGTATTGTTTGTGGACGAAAGCGTCTCGAATCTCTGCCTGGATACGCACCAGATGATCGCTGATAGATCTACCCTCTCGAAACCCACACTAGAATAAGTCGAGCAGATTATGGTGTTTCAAGAAAATGTAAAAGTCGGCGGTTTATCAACTTTTCCAAAAGTTTACAAAAACAGCTAGTTTGTGCAATAGATTAACTCTAAACTAAATAAGAGTCCTTGTCCTTTTTCAAAAATGGCCACTAATAATAGCCGCTTCTCTTGGAAGCATAGATAGTCCCAGAAAACAAATAGCATTGTACAAACAAAGTAAAGTTTTTTTTGCGTTTCGATAGGGACGTTTTTCAGCATTTTATACGACACAGGGTCGGAACAAGGTGCCGAAAATACTGCGGGGATATTTGTGATGTTTGGAACTCAGTTAAGCTGAAACCTTGGTCGTATGCCTCGTATTTTGTACATTTGTATTCTAGTTTTTCGCTTTTCTATTCTTGTTTTTGTATTTTTGGAAAGCATCAGTTATAGTATGACCAAGGTAGACACCTGTTCAAAATGTGCGCCCAAGTGGTTCACCTTATATTCCAAGCTGTCGCTATCAGTGGGTTCTAAAGTATGTGGTCCTGAAGGCTTTCACGTGCGGGCCGGCAAATGAGCGTCTTCACCACACATTCAAAAAAATATTCTGTTATAATGATGAGCTACAAGTGCATGACAGGTGAATAAATAATTTTATGAGGTGCACCACATGGTCACCACGCGTTGAAACATAACCGCGAAACGAAAAAATCATTGCTATTTCCACAAGTTGAATCTTGTTAGAGGAGTTTGCTTAGAGATGATCGGGTAAACCACAAAATTTTTCGTACCACCATATTAGAACGCACTCTTCAATGAACACTTTTAATAGGCTAACGTAGGCAGGGCGAAATTGTGCCCGAGAATAATAACACAGCTAGATTGTCTCGAGGATTCACTTCTGCTTCTTCAACTTTCTTCTTCTGTTTTCAACACGGTTGGCGCGCAGCTGGGTCCCGCAGGCCCGTGCGTCGCAAATCATCTAGAGAGCTCAAGGATCTGCTAGCGCGTGTAATTTGAAGTCCCATTGTGTCATTGCCCCCCTTTCCAGAGTGCATCGTCTCGATGTTTATGTCGAACTGGTTGCATGGCAGTCATTCACAAACCCTCGTCGGGGATGTCGTTAGCATCAAACAACGTTGTGTCTTCGGCGTTTCATTGCCCGTCGTGATATGGTTTCATCCTGACGACATGCATGGTTTCCGTGCGATGCCGCCGTCGGGATTAAATATTCTGCCCTTTTGGCATAACTTCATAGTTGAGCGAGCCGACGCGGCGGAGAACTCTGTGTGGACCGAAATAGCGGTGAAGCAGTTTTTTCGGACAGGCCACCTATTCGTACAGGAATCCACAACCATACTCTGCCTCCTGGTGCGTACTGGACGTCCCCTTCTTCGCAGATTGTAGCAATGCGTGACGGTTTTCTGCTGTTTGAGAATGCGATATCGTGCCAGCTGTCTGGCTTCTTCTGCTGTTTGTATGTAGTCGTGAACGCCATAGTAATTCTCGGGCGTCTCGTCAATAGGTAGCATTGCATCTAAAGGTGTCGTTACCGTCCAGCCAAAACAAGTGGAATGGCGTCATCCATGTTCTCTCTTGCATCGCAGTGTTATAGGCGAATGTTGCATAGGGTAATATTTTATACCAAGTACGGTGTTCTATATCAACGTACATTGACAACATATCAGCCAGCGTTCTGTTCAGTCGTCCCGTAAGACATTCGCTTGAGGATGATATGCCGTCGTTTTCCTATGACTGGTGTGCGTCCATTTCATAATACATTTTCATCAGTTCGGCCGTAAATGCAGTTCTCGGTCCGTGATCAACGCTTTGGAGCTCCGTGCCGCAGTACGACTGCTGGAGAAGAGAATTCGGCTACTTCAACGGCTGATCCTTTAACAAGAGTCGCTGTCTCAGCATATCTGGGTTAATAGTCGGTCGCAGCTGTTATCCACCGTTTTCCCGATGACGACGCAGGAAAATGGGCCCAGTAAGTCCTTTTTCACTTGTGTGAATGGGGCTTCTGGTTGTTCTATCGGTTGAAGGAGACCTGCTGGTTTTAGCGTTTGGCGTTTTACGTCTTTCGCAGTCCCGGCAAGGTTCTGACATAGTGTCGTACAGAGCTAAGCAACTTCGGCCATTAGTATTTAGTGCGGATGCATGCTAACGTTTTGCTTACTCCTAAGTGTCCAGCTGATGGATCGTCGTGGCAAGCCTCCAAAATCTCTAGTCGTAGAGGTGAAGGGACGACAAGCAGGAATGTCGCTGTATTGTTGTCAATGTTTCTTTTATACAGGATGTTGTTCGCAGGACGAACGCTGACAAGCCGCAGACAAGAGGTTGTGGAACATCGACAGACTGTCCTTGTAGGTACTTTATCAAAAAAATATCTCAGGGTCGGATCGCTGCTGATGTGCCATCTCTGATGAGATCACAGCTCCCAAGAAAACAAAATCTTCACAATCTTCGGTGGAAGCAAAAGCAGCAGGTTGAATCGGCAGCACGTGACAAGCAGTCTGCATCACTGCGCTTGCGACCTGACTTGTACACAAGCGTGATATCATACTCCTGTAATCGCAAGCTTCATCGTTGCAAGCCCTCCACATGGGGTCCTTGAGACTAGCCAGCCTGCATAGCGACGATGGTCGCTATAGCTCGAAAAGGCCTACCATATAAATATGGTCGAAACTTGCTGATAGCCTATACCACAGGCAAGGCATTCTTTCTCGGTCGCCTGAGTAGTTCACCTCAGCTTTCAAAAGAGAGCGACTGGCATAAACAATGACTCGTTCTTGTCAGTTTCGCCATTGGATGAGCACAGCCTCAAGAACTAAATTGCTTGCATCCGATGGATATTGGTTTCCGCTTCCTCGTCAAAATGCACCAGAACAGGATGGCTTTGAAGCACTTTCGTAGTTCATTGAAGGCATCCTCTTGTTCGGCAGGCCATACGAAAGGCATTTCCATGTTGTGAGCTGCGTCAGGAGTTCAGCGATTCGTGAAAAAGTTTTAACGAACCGTTGATAATAGACGCAGATACCTAAAAATTGCCTAACAGCCTTTTTGTTAGTTGGCTTTGGAATCTCGCTACGGCCTCAGTTTTTGCCGGGTCTGGGCGGGACGCCTTCTGCACTGATGACATGGCTGAGAAAAAGGAGCTCATAGAAGCCGAAATGACACTTCTCTGCGGTTTTATTTTCAAGTCCACTGATTTGATCGCAGTGAGCATGGCCCGGAGCCTTTCCAATGTTGCTCGAAGGTAGCAGAGAACACTAAAACATCGTCGAGATAAACCAGGCACGACTGTCATTGCAGACCACAAAGCACTGTGTCCATAATTCGTTGGAATGTGGCGAGTGCTGAATAAAGGCAAAAGGCAGTACCTCAAACTCGTATAAACCGTCTCGTGTCACAAACGCTGTCATTTTGCGATCTCTTTCGCCAACTTCTATCTGCCAATACCCACTTTTAAGATCCAATGAGGACAAATACCTGGCATTTCGCAGTCTATACAGAGTGTCACCAATTATCGGCAGAGGATAAACCTTCTGTTCG
>NW_027465400.1:0-28942 GCF_043290135.1 Rhipicephalus microplus | reverse complement strand
ACGTTTCACATATATCAATCCCTTCAAAAAGCACACATCAACACACTTCTATGCTCTGTTAGGAAAGTTGTGGAGCACAAAGGGAGAATTAATGTACACTGTTTTATTAAACAGACCACAAAAATGTAAGGGAAGATGGAATGCTCGTGATGAAAAAGTCTGTAAGCAGGGGTTTTCATGAAGTAGATTTGTCTCCCTCAAGACTCCATGTCTGTGAACAGCGGCAAGCGCCACCGATATACGCAGGCTTATTGCGATGACGTGGCGGTGCAGAGGGTTCGCCCAGTCGTCCCAGCCGAAAGCGTGCACGCTACCACCATCAGGTGCAAAAGCTGCTTCCGAGCACGGCAACTCGAGACGCCTTTCGCATGTTGAGAAGCGGCAGCTGCTACAGGGGAAATGAACATATGAGCGTTGTTGACGCCCAGCTCTAGCTTTAACGACGGGAATGGCAATCAAATGCGAAACGCCATCGCCATTGCGGCAGTATACATCACGCGTGTACATTGTAATTTGTTGTGTAATGCAAGAACGACCGACCCAGTCCCACCAGAAGCTCTTATGTACGATACGCAAATGCGCGGTGTAAAAATACACAGCCGTGAATCATTACGGTAAATCCTCGCACATAACCACTTCGCCAAAGAAGTTATTCATAAAAATGACCAGGGCGATCTCGGCGGCACTCATCCTCAATAAGCTTTCGATAATGCTTCAACTACATGCTGAGGATTATGCGGTTACATGCGTGCCAGGCCGGCGGCTCAACTCGTACGCTCAAGTGGAGGGCGTGAAATGTGGACAGACCGCAGACAGACTTTAATTTCCCGATTGCTGTTTTTCTGTGAATTCTCACGGGCGTGAAAACTAGTGAAGCTCACCGCAACCAGAACAGCGTCATCGCCACCGCATATAGACAGGCAAACCATAGTCTAATTATTTCTTCACTGCAGTCCTAATGAAGTGTGTCCACGCATAAACACATGCTTCGTGACCATCTGACTGACACCTTTAGTTCACGCGAGTATAACAAAATCGCTTTGACACGTCCAAGGAAGGAAGGAAGGAAGTTTAAGCGGAAAGACAGGGAGGTTAGCCAGTTCTTAGACCGGCTGGCTACCCTGTGCTGGGGAAAGGAGTGAGGGGAATAAAAGATGTCAAAAAGAAGTGTTGCGAAGAGAAAGAGAAATTACAAAAACAATTGCGTCATAGGAAAGGGAAGAAGATTTCTGCAGTAATATATACAACGACAACAGTGAAACGTTCTCCGTATATCTTCGCATATGGTAATGCTATCCACAACCTTAATGTGCTTCGACATAAACATGCTCGCTATGCCTCCAAACAATGGTTATATTAAAAAAATTCCGTGCCGCACATTAAATGACAAACGCTTGACAGAGCTAATCATTTTCTTTGGGTAAGCCACTGCAAAAAACACAACCTATGAACTGGTGTCGAAGGCAGGCTCAGGCGTGGCTAATATTGCGACGGTTTTTGTAATCATAAACTGAAAAGAACACACCAGCATATCCACGGAGCGAATGATGATGAGTAGGGCGAAGCATTCGTCCATGCTCCCATCTGTCAGTGCATTAGTCTGTCCATCCAACCATCCTATTACACACCTTTCCATCGGACCAACGCTATCCAGAAAATGATACGACAAATAGGGACGAGACAGCGCCGCCTATTATACTGTTCGGGCGATACTGCCGGTTACGCCTGATGCGAGTCAAGGTTAGGCTATGAGGAGCTTAGCCTCTAAACAACCTACCTCCTCTTTCTTCTGCCCTCCCGCGCAAATGTCTGTGACAGCTCATTGGCACACAATTTTCTCTTTTTGCAAGGCGACAAACAGCGCATGCACTAGCAAAAACACAGCACCAACTTAGTTAAACAACGGCGGTTTTGCCTACCTCGCGATACTAAACGCCCGACGACAGCGCCAACACACTTTTGTGACGTATGTTTGGTGGAAATCATGTATAGAACTTAATTCCCTGGCGCAAGCTTCTATATGTTTCGTACCCAATCCTCCATCCTTACAAAGTATGGGGAGAGTGCAACAGTGAATACGGAGAGGGAAAGGGGGAGCACCGTGACGATTCGAGCCACTGAAAAGATAAGTGGTATTAGGCGTGAATAAAAAGAAAAAAAAAGAACTGAGTGAAGTGCGGCGGCAGACGTTTTGCTGAATCACAGTTGTCAGAAAATGCACCTCCTTCACGATCGTATGTTTGAAATTCTTGTCCGTTTTTTTTTTCTCTGTATGTACCAGATAGAATGCAATCAAGAGCCCCTTTAGAAAAGTTTGTGCCTTCTGGCTGGAGTGTATTGAACAGCGAATAAAGTAAGACTGTACATTTCTGTATTTTCTCACGGGAAGATTAAAGTATGTACGGTTTGAGATCACCGGAGTTGTGTTTAAATACATTGTACTATTGTACCATTTGTGACGATAGCGAGATACAATAATCCAGACAACGTTTGAACTAGTGGAGGTAAGACTAAGTTTTATATCGTGAACGTATTCTCTTTCGGTGTTTTTAATTATCACGAGATCTTGAAGTTGTTTGTTTGCAAGTGTTGTATCCTAGATGAGATCAAGGTGTTCCGTGAGCCGCAGAATGCGGGTTCACTTCTGCATGCACTGACCCAATCCTAAAATTTCTATCGCGGCGATACATGCCATTTGGTACTTTGGAAACCGATTTTTAAGACACTCGTTCGTTGCCAATTTCGAAAAATACTTGCGAAGGATAATATTTATGTTTGGTAGTGCATTTGAGTAGTGAGTTATAAATGCTGGCGGCTGGTTGGGTTGCTCTACGGGGATTCTCTTAGCTATAGTTTTTCATGCCTATTCAGTTAACACGCCTCATTGTAAACCTTGTTTAGGGCGTCTTGCAGGTAATTCCTTTATATATAATGTTTCTTTTAGGTTGTTTAATTGCTAAACGTATTCATAGTTTCGCTACAGGTCCTTATTTTTATACGTCTCGCCTGTCCAACGAAAATTCTCTGCAGTGTCATGGGTGACGACTAGTGTAATCTACACTGTAAGCAAGAACTATCTGAGTATGGGGCTTCTTGCAGTTCATGACCCCTAAAAACTCTCTCGCGTTTAAAATTAGTACCTCGTGTTGGAGCGAAAGGCGGTAAATGGCATACGTTTACCACCCCCTCTGAGGCACGTAGTAAAACGATGTCGAAATTCAGCTGTACTTTGTGGAGATTTTTCGATCACGTGATTTTAACCCGCTTTTCACAGTTTATTAACACGTGGCTGCAGGCGTCAGCTGCTCCAGCGGCTTTTGCCCCTCCACCCCATCCCTCTATCCCGAGTGACGCTTTCGGTGAATCGCAAAGGTATGCGAGCACCATTATTATTATTATTATTATTATTATTATTATTATTATTATTATTATTATTATTATTATTATTATTATTATTATTATTATTATTATGCAAAGATTGTCGTGCCTCACGGCTGACGTCGAGTCAACGCCCTTTCACTGGAACTGGAAAAGCTGCATAAGCACAACGAGCAGGGAAAGGATTCTGGGAACCAAAAAAAGGACTGCTCCAAGAAAAAAAAGCTGCTTGAAAGTTGTCTTCCCGATTTTCACAAATAATTGGCTTTTGCTGTCCAGTGGCCCTGAAGACCGGCAGTGAAGAGGCTCGCGCGGTATGTGTCTGGTTGCACTGACGGATCTCATCGTGTTTCTTCTATGATCGAGCGGCCGCATAGAGAAATATACTTTATAAAGAGCGGCCACTGAGGCCTTTTCGCAGCCCAGCAAGAAAAGGTCTAACAACAACTAGATTGCGTACCTATGCTCGCTTTTACTCCTTTGTTAAGATATGTAATAGCCTCATGAGGAGGACACTGAGTACCCAAGTTTGACATCAACTGTTTGCAAGAAGAAATTTTATTAACTTGTGCAATTTTATTATATCAGCTCTAAATCATGTTCCGCTTAGGACATTTAATACCTTACAACAGAAAACAGTGAAGTATGACTAGTAAAAATTGTCTTTCTGCATTTGTTTTGCACAAAGAGGCACATTCATGTGGTTTAGATGTACTGTACATGTATTCCCTTTGTGGACGCATGGGTGTGTAGCCTAGTGCTAAAGACACTCGCTTTCGTAGCATGGGAGTATGCATGAGTTCAAATACCCGCATCTGGACGAAAAAAAAAAATGACAGCATATTCACGGAGTGAATGATGGGGTGGGGCGAAGCATTCGTCCGTCCATTCGTTCTTGCTTCCGTCTGTCCATGCGTCCATCTGTGTAACCATCCATGCGTCTATCCACCCGTCCGTGCGTGCGTCTGTTCGTGCGTCCGTCCCTGCGTTCGTCCATGCATCCGCGCCTGCGTCCGTTCATGCGTCCATTCATTCATCTGTCTGTGTGTCCGTTCGTCCATCTATTCAGCACTCCAAATACCACCATCTCGCATCTTTTCATCATATATTCTCCATATAGAAGCACCGCCATCCAGCGGACGTTTCAAGGACTAAACGGGAGGTGGCACATGCACACTTTCTTACGCCTTGCGCTTCGGGTTTACTTCCCACCTTTAACCACCTCGAGTTCATGGTATATACTAGTTCACTGTATCCATGGCTATGCGGCCCAACGCTCGCTAAATCTTTCTAAAACCAAGCAGGTTACATCCAGCGAGTATAACGTAGCAACCCTTTCTTGTCAGATCGTGCTCAATGTACATGCCAATAGCTGCTAATGGGGATCGCAGCGTGCGCGTTACCTAAAGGCCGAATGCTCCTGTCTCTCATTCCCCCTTAGCAGCCATTAACATGTGCCTTGAGCACTATCTTTCATTGTTCAACAACGCACAGAAGAAATCTCTCACCTGAACCACCTTGGAGGTCAAAATCGTAAGGACCGCTATTTCGGGTATGTGCCACTGGTGGTTACGTACTACTAGGGATGCACAAGCCACGCCATAAGGAGCTTCGCCCCTAAAAAATTTAGTTGTTTTATTTATGCTGAAGACAATTCCGGGTCTGACCAACCACTCGTGGCGCTGAAATCAGCGCCCTAGCTGGGCCGCAGGGCCCTACGGGAGTGTCCCCTCTTTATGTAAGTATGTTTCTCTATGGCGGCCGTGCGCATCCGAGCGCGGGCCTCCGAACGTGCACGTTGCGGATACCTCGGTTTTGTGCCGAATCGTGAAGAGCATGCCAGTGGCAACGAAATCAAGCTGGTGCCGTCGTCCGTGGTTGCTTCTTGAAGAGTGACCGGCTATAACTTTGAAGCGATAAGCAGAAAGCTTCGCTATACGGTGTCGGTACGGAGCCGCCGGCGGCCAGTGTGAGTGCGTCGCCGAGGCAGGTGAAAGTATACCGTTTTATAGATTTGTTTAATAGAAGACAATGTCTGTTCGCGCAGTCCGGATGATCCACTCCATGCGCCAACGGTTGTCAAGCGCCTAGCGCGGAGGCGAGCGCCGGTACGAGGCAGACGAACGAACGAGTGGCTGCCAGTGAGCACGGTGAAAAGATAGACGTTGATCCGTCTAATCAGTTTGGAAGTGCATCGCTTCGTATGACGCCGCCAATAGCGGGCACGTATTTTTCATTGGTGTCTAAAATGACATCGAAAATTGCACATGCGATGCATTCTGTGATCATCAGCTCTTTCATCGCGTAGCCGTGCTCCTCGAAAAGGCATAGTGACGCCATCGGTAAGGAACTTGTGCAGGCGTGGCGCGGCTCTTCGCCCGCGTTCGAGTATGCGCTGCTACAGTGTTTGTGCACCGCCACTCAGTGAAAATCATTGAGCTTCTGTGGTTTTTGTATGCATAGGTATATTTTGTGGACTTGTGCAGCAGCAGTGCTATCGCGGGCGGGGCTAAGAGGCCGAAGTGCCAGTTAGTTATCAGACATTCAAAAAGATGAGATCATGCGTGTTTATACTGAAAGGTCGGTGTTACTAATGGTGATTTGCAGACCACTTCGATGATACATGTGTGCTTTACTTTTACGGTTCATGAACGCAAAAAAAAACAATTGTTTTATTCTGCATTTGTTGCCGGTGTATGTTGTTGTCTATTATTTGTCATCAATTCTGCGTACTTCAGTATTTATTAAATTCGTAGACTCATTGCGGGATTGCACCCATCATGTTTTTTTTTCCACCACCTAAAATAACTTCAAACTCATCCCTGAAATGACCCCTAAAGCCTAGTAAAGGCAGTAAAAGATGCTCTCTATACTCGCTGAAAAGTCTCAGTTGGGTAAATAATTACTACCCTTGTTACGTTCAAAAACTCAGCACGAGACTAAATTTTACCTCAACTTGTAGGTAGTAAAGAACAAAGAAAAGGATATGCAATAGAGGAAAAACAGCCCTGTTTCCAGGTTATTTTAGGTTACTTTTGTGTAGTGTGTAAGTATTATTAGCTGTCTATTGTTTTTTCGTTAGGCTTCACGGTGGTTTTTCCGCCTTGAATAGGTACTGTCGTGTTCATGAAGTTAATTACATTGGCAATGGCGCATGGTAAATTTATTACTAGAGTTAAACTTGTTACAGTGATGAAAGAATGTTGTTAGTGCACTAACACCTTGTTCCCATAAAATGAATGTGTTAGTGGAGATGGGTGAGGCTTTACTGTAGATAATTTCAACAGCTTCGATTCTTACTGTTCTTTGAAAATGCTGACGCACGTTCGCGCAAAAAGAGTTCCACTACTAGTGCCGAAAGTTTGCAGGTGTTAGGATGAATCGAATTTAAAAATCTTAAGCGTTACTACCAATTTCAGTAGCGAGAGGTAAACATCCGCTATTTGTGTTTGCTTTCTTTGTATGAGCAACCTTGAAATCAATTCAGCGTCTTCAGTGATACATGTATTCGCAAACAAGAAGCAGACATGTAATGTTATCAGAGTGGCCTGATCCGAGAGTGTTTGTGTTTCTTTGATAGAATCTACTAATTGAAGAGGACATATCTTTAACAAAAGACGGTAGGAGAGATGGTAATGATGTTATGTTAGATAAATGACGAAAACTTTTTTACTGACTCGGTAGGTTTATTCTTGTTGAATACTATAGGCCTGCCTTGGATTTGCGGAATACCTAAAATTAATTGTCTGGTTAGAAAATCTGTCATGGTGTGCTGTATGCTATTTACTATACTGGGTGTTTCAAAAAACATGTTCAATATTCTTTACAAATCAGTAAAAGGCGCTATTTGCTCGTTGTCTTCACAGTTGATTTTTTCTATATCAGCAGACATTTTAAGAGGGTTGAGGGCATCATTTCGAACAGTAATTATGAAGCTAAATTAACTAACGTTTAACTACTGGAGTTAGGCAGTCAAGTCAATTGGAGCATTGAAGGCCTTCATGCGAAGAACTCATTGCCACTTTCAGATTTTGGAAATGAGGCCTCTGAAAATAACCAGGAATTTATAAAATTCTCCTGAATTCTGCGGTGAGACTGAAACGAAAATACGTAAGACCACAACTGCCATATTCGTCTAAGACGTCCGAAATGAGGTAGCGACAATATTTCAGCCATCAACCGACTTTGTAGTGCGTATTTGTGACTTGCAATTACTGCACGCATGACCCACGTACGTGAACGAAACGAGAACTGCAGCCCTGTAACCACGGTTTTGAACAGTGACGTCATTGTAGTCGTCTGCTTGTTGCGCTCATCGGTCATTTGGTTTCGATTTCGCAGCAGAGAACTTAGCAGCGTTTTATTCATTTAGAATTATTGCTAGAGGCCACATTTATGAAATCTGAAAGCGGCAATGGTTTCTTTGAATAAATGACTTCTATTCTCCAATTTGACTTAGCTACCTAGCTCCACTAATTTAAAGTTAATTAATTTGCTTTATTTGTTACTGCTATAAGTGAGGTCTTCAACACTCCCGAGATGTCCGCCACTACATGAAAAGTAACTGTGAAGAAAGCAAGCGAATAGCGCTTTTTGCTGATTTTTAAAGTATATCGAACAGACTTCTTGATTGATTGATATGTGGGGTTTGACGTTCCAAAACCACCATATGATTATGGGAGACGCCGTAGTGAAGGGCTCCGGAAATTTCGACCACCTGGGGTTCTTTAACGTGCCCCCAAATCTGAGCACACGGGCCTGAGCCTTTTCACCTGCAACAAAATTTCAGCCACTGCAGCCGGGATTCGATTCCGCAACCGGTGGGTCAGCAGCCGAGTACCTTAGCCACTATACTAGTGCAGCGGGGCATTGGACACATTTATTGAAACACCCTGCATAATTCAGCCAGGTCTGAAACGAATTTCTATTTAAGGGTGTTGTATTTGAGTTTTCTTATAGGTTAGTTTTTATATTTCACTAGTATGCCCTTGTCCAGAGATTTTATGACAATAACATTTCTGTTTGAGATTTGTCTCAATACATCCTATTCTGCATGAGTTAAGTTCTTTGGCTTTCGATGCTGTTTAGTTGTGCACAGCACAGCTCAGGAAACGTCGTCTGAAGCCCCGAAGCCTTGTTTACGGTTTTTTTTTTCATCCTTAGAGAGGGACACAGTTCTGGCATGCATAAGGACTACCAGTAAACAGCAACGTACGCGCTTGTGTTTTTTTCTTACATATGAATAATATAAAAGGAACGTTTATGTCATGCGAAGATTCCGCTTGCGTCTAAGTTCTGAACATGCTCTTTTTAAAAAGTTTCCACCCAGCTCTTTATAAAAAAGAGGTGTTTACTAGCACTGCCACCAGAGACGCACAACTAATGAGCATAATATTTTGAGGTGACAACAAGCACCTTACAAGAAACCTGTGCAAGTGATTCTGAAAGCAATAAACGGGAACAAACTGGCGGCGAATGATCAGACTATACCTGGAAGAAACACAACAACATAACGTGAAATAAGTAATCCACTTTGACACATTTAGCAGACTCGCACTCGCATCACATAACAAGATACCCTATTATCCCTTGGGCGGCTGTGGTTACTTTTGGGTGCGAAACTTGTTAATGCTAGTTGTGCGAACTGGTGCCAAAAATGACACCATAGATTGTTCATTGGACGCATTGAATCCTCACTCAGGTCAATATATCTGGACTTAACCTCATTGTGCTGCGTATAACTGTAGCCGATCACTCTGGTGAATGCGTCACAATGTTCAGCGGGTAATTCGACGTGCCGCGGGTCAGACGCAACGTAAAAAGTATTACTTTTCTGTTCTCGAAATGAATGTAGCAACGAACTAGATGTGCACACATTCGGAGCGTATGATTTTATAATGTTCATGTCAAGATGAAACATGATGGACGGTGTAGTGATAAGTTATTTATTTACAGGGTAATTACAAATAACACCAGAAACTCATACAAAACAACTTATTACGTCATTTCTTTCTCCTTGGATTGTGATAAAAGGTGCTTTGCAATTATGTGAATTTGACACATTCGTAGTGAGTGCGTGATAATTTGTCTGAAGAGGCTATTAAGGGGCCCACTGTGTAATGCAGCAAGGGATGCTCTTTCTTCTTTAGAGGCAAAGCTCCTTATGCCTTGGGCTGTTTGTAGTAGTAGCCAGTTCTCGTTTAGTTTTTAGAACGTTCGCTGGATGACAGTACTTCTATATGAAAAGTATATGATGAAAAGATGCTAGATGGCGATACTCGTAGTGTCCCCTTGATAGACGGATGGATGGATGGACACACAGATGGATGGACAAACGCACGGATTGACAGATAGACAGAAGGAGGCACGGACAGAGGGACGATGGCCACACGGGCAGATGCACGGACTGACACACAGACAGACGGGTGGGCGCATGGACAGACAAACAGACGCTTCGCTCCACTCATCATCATTCACTCCATGGATATGCTGTGATTTTTTTTTAATTTACATAAAACGATCTTTACTGATAATAGCTGAAAATGGTCTTGAGACATTCACTGTTAAACGACACGATGACAGTAAAGCTGATAAATATAGCCAAATAGGATTGCGGAGTAAATTTTAGGCTGGTAGCTGAATTTTATATATGAAAAAAGGGGCGAAACTTGCGCTAAGCTGCGCAAACAGCGACACTACACGATTCTGAAAACTAATGTGGTTGCTTCTAGGCTGTTCTTAGGACTTAGCAGCGCGATGGCGGTTGTTTATAGGATGCTTCGGGGTCGTTGCTAGGTTTTATAAGGATGATGCTACCATGTTTTCACGGCGATTGTCAGCGCATAGGTGCTGAAGTCGAACTACATACAGTCACAACACACATGACATGGATGTCTAGACTCCACGAACAGAAACTGACGCTGAAACCAAGCGTGCACCCTTTCCATAGACCTGCAGGCAGGCCCTCGTTCACGTGGGCCTTTCATCCATTCGCAGTGCTTTAGCAGCTGCCGTTGCATCTCCCGTTCTCCAGTGTTGGGCTAACTTACTTTTATTCCTTTTTAGTGGACCTGTCCTGACTTTGGTATTTGACCCGTTCGCATGCATGCCACATACCCGTATGTGATTTCTTGGGCTAACTAGTGCATTCTTCATTTGAGGTGGACCAGTAGTTAGCAGTAAGGTTTATAAAATTTCTGTGGCACAAACCTGATAGTCCCAACAGTGCAGGTCACACAAATTATGGCTGCCTTCAAAAGCTTGGCTGTTAACAAAGTACTGCCGACAATATTGTGGCCTCGGCCTACCTGTAGCCGGAGGTGGCTCCCACTTGGCAATGTGACGAATGGCCCTCTCATCAGAAGATGCAAAAAAGAGCGAGAACCAACGGGTGTTGCTTTGATCCCCACAGGATTTGTACTCACTCCATTAAGGATCATGGTTTCTTGATAGCATAGACAGCGTGATATAAATAGTTAGCTTCAAACTATAACTTCCACCAGAACGATGACCGAATCTGTAAATACACTTGCGTTGGTTCTTATTATTATTCTAGAAAAAAAAATGGCAGCATGTCCACGAAGTGAGTGATGAAGATTGGGGCGAAGCATTCGTCCGTCCATTTGTTCTTGCTTCCGTCCGTCCATGTGTCCGTCTGTGTGACCGTACATGTGTCCACCCGTGAGTGCGTCTGTTCATGCGTCCGTCCCTGTGTTCGTCCATGCATCCGCCCCTGCGTCCGTTCATGCGTCCATCCATGCATCTGTCTGTGTGTCCGTTAGTCCATCTATTCAACACTCCAAGTACCACCATCTCACATATTTTCATCATATATTACCCATATAGAAGCACCGCCATCTAGCGGACATTCCAAGGACTAAACGAGAGGTGGCACACGCACACTTTTTTACGGCTTGCGCTTCGGGTCTACTTCTCACCTTTAACCACCTCGAGTTCATGGTATATACTAGTTCACTGTATTCATGGCACTGCGGCCTAACGCTCGCTAAACTTTTCTAAAACCAAGGAGGTTACGCCGAGCGAGTATAACGTAGCAACCTTTTCCTGTCAGATAGTGCTGAATGTACATGACAATGTCTGCTAATGGGGAATAACAGACAGGAGAATTCGGCTTTTACTTTCTTACGGCTTGCGCTTCGTATATACTTCCCACCTTTAACCACCTCGAGTTCATTTACGGTATATACTAGTTGATTGTATTCATGGCACTGCGGCTCAACGCTCGCTAAACCTTTCTAAATCTAAGGAGGTTACACCCGGCGAGTATAACGTAGCAACTAGGCTTGTTCAAATATTCGAATGTTTCGAATATTCGAACAAATAGTTGAGTATTTGAATTCGCTTTGATTCGAATTTAAATTATTGATATTTTCGAAGTATTCGCAAAGAACGAATAAATGTATAATGATTCGCAGGTAACCGCATGTAAAGGTGATTTTACTGCCATGTAGAAATGCTAAACAGTGAAAACATCTACTTAAAGAACATTTGCTTTTTGTGAAGCCTTCCTTCAAATTAAAGGGGCCTTGCAACAATAACTGAACATAGTCAGACAATTCTGCCGATCGGTAGTCGAGGCTACCGAAAGCACGCGAGGCAAATATTGTAGCGCAGTACATGGCCTGTAATTCACAATAAAATTTCAAAGCTAAAAACTGCTTTTTTTCCTCAGAAAGTGACACTGCAAGCTCAACAGTCACTTTTCACAACCTAGAAGAAATATATGGCTCTGGTGACAGGCATTGGCTGATTTGAGCATGGTGCGCTTGTCCACGAGTACGTGTGCGAGCGCACTGAAAAGCCGCGTATTCGAAGAAAAAAAAAAAAAGAGGTGCTCAAGGACATGAGTTGCGTGTGGAGTATTTTAATTCTTTAGCCGTGCCATTCTTCCCTGCTTAGCTTCCAGCTATTTCGTGAAGACGAGAAGAGAGAATGCAATTGCAGGGTGTGCCAATTTTTGGAACTCTGCTCATACTGAACTGATTCTAGAAACTTTGCTGCAGTCAATTAAGACAACAAGCATGTTTACTGGCTCCGTGGCTACTTGAAAAAGTGTCGCAGGGCCCCTTTAAAGGAACATGTTACCCTCAAATCAATTCTTCATTTTATTAAGCTTATTATGACAGCTTATATAATCCTAGTATAATAAATTTTAAAACATTATGTATATCACAGGTTATCACTCGCATCCTACCGAAACTACTACTCAAGGTTGTTTTGACTTCCTTTAAACGAAAAAATAGATGGCATTTGCATAGAGACCCTGTTTCAATTTAAAATAAATATTGTGCAGGTTAGTTTTGTCATCATAAATATTTCCTTTTTTTCTATGTCATACATACCATTCGAATTCGATTCGAAATTATTCGATCGAAATAACTATTCGCTTCGAATTCGCTTCGAACCAAAAATTCACTATTCGCACAAGCCTAGTAGCAACCCTTTCTTGTTAGATAGTGCACAATGTACATGGAAATGGCTGCTAATGGGGATCGCAGCGTGCGCGTTAACTAAAAGCCGTATGCTCCTGTCTCTCATTCCCCCTTAGCAGCCATTGGCATGTACATTGAGCACTATCTTTTATTGTTCATTAACGCACAGAAGAAATCTCTCACCGGCACCACCTTGGAGGTCAAAATGTTATACTTGTTACATCCTACAACGGCTACGAGGGACGAACGAGTGCCGCTATAAGGAGTCAATGAGGGTGGCGATTTGGGCTTGTTGGTATGGTTGCATGATGATGGATGGTAGCGCAGACAACGAACACGGACAAGAGAAGGCACATAGACACAACACAGCGCTAACTTTCAACAACCGTGTCGTTGTCTGCGCTACCATCCATCATCACGCTATAAGGAGTTTTACCTCTAAAAAGAAAACGACTTGGCTATGGGAGGTCTAGTAATCAAATGTGATCAGGCGAAGATACTCGATTGTGTTGCACATAAACAGAGTGCTGGAGTTGATCTCTTTTAGTACACTATGTCGGTTGGGGTTTTTAAAAAGGCGCGACGCTAACACGTTCCCGATGGCGCCACTGCTCCGAACTTCACCGCCAAGGTCACCAGCCGTTTGGTAGCGTGGGTTGCTCAGCTCGCGACTGCTTCTGCACCGAAATATTCGGCACTCGGGCTGACAGCTTTGGGACTCGAAGAGGCGAGATGTCTTCTCTCGCATGCATACGTCGGCTTCTCTCTGACACATATGCCAACTGCTGGCGACGCGCCGCTTGGCTTTTTTATATAGGCACCGGGTGGATCGTTGCGTCACCAACGTCCAACCAGAAGCGCCGCTCGCCGTGATGTCAGAATCCTCCAACGGCCCGCCGCTGCGCGTGGTTGCCCCCAAGGACGAGGGATGTTGCCACGCATTGCGTAAGACTCGTTAGACTGGATGGCGCCGATTGCTTATCAGGCTCTTGTGTCTAGGGAGCTCGCTGTGCGTTGCGTAAGACAGACCAGCGCACCGCTTGATGACGTCGTTGAGTTGATCGCGTCAGGCGGGCTCGATCGCTGGCCTTGACACAGATTGCCTTTACAGAGGCATTGACGTTCGATGTGGACTCCCAGGCGTAACAGGGTGTGTGCGAAGTGGAGCCAGCGCCAATGTCGCGGAGATAGCAGGCACGTGAATGGCTAACCTAGTTGCGTGTATGAGCTGAAAATATATGCCCTGGGCGTCGAGAAGGTAACATGGCGGTCCGAGAACGAAGGGAGCTAATTCAATGCATCCTTACAAATCATTGCTCTCTGGGAGTGGCAAATTTTTTCTTTTTGATTTATTCAGAAGCAGCGACATCATGCGGCTTTCCCTCAACGTCCGTGGTTTTCTTGTATAAAGTAAACCGAACTGAAAGATTGATAAAACAAGGTCTGTCTAATGAAAACAAAAACTACTTCCATGCATTTCAAGTGCAGCACTGAGACTCACTCTCAACTCCTCGCTGCATAGTGATTGGATATACGCGGGGATTGAGCAACAATGCCGCAAACTGTTATTCTGTAACTAGAGCGCATTCTGTGTCCTTTATGGGCCATTGGTTTCTATAGATTTAAACAACTAAGTTTTGTTATGTATAAGTTATGCTAAAAAATTGGCAGTGTACTGTAAGCGTTGAATGGAACGTTTTCGTCGGCAAGCATTTGCAGAAGTTTAGTTCCCGCCCTACTGCCATCACAATACACAGGCTGGCACACACGGTTTGGCAGCATTGAGCGTATGCGCGCCTGATCGTCGAGGCAACCGTGGGATGGTGCGCACTGCAAATGCTTGCCCCCATTGGGGTTCATTTGACGCCGATAGTACCTGCCTGCATGCGGTAGAACTGCAACTAGTAGGATGAAGAAAAGTAATCGGCCTATGCATTGTGGAACAAAGTTATCAATACAGCAAATAAAAAATAGACTCGTCTCACTCATTTTGCGAGAGTATGTCATGAGACGGAAAATGCCGTTATATTCCATACCCCTTCTATTTTTTTTCTTCCTGTCAAGCACCGTGAGTTAGACAGCCTTTTTTTTGCATGTTGAGTAGTTGTATATGGGTGTGTTGTACGCAGGCCCGTGGCCAGATATTTTCTTCGTGGTGGGGTGAGAGGAAAGCGCTTGCTGAAGGTCCTCGATTATTTCACTAAGGCACCTATTCTTAGACAAGTATCTAATGAAGGAATAAACAAGGTCACTTTTGGGGCCCTGCCCACCCCTTCCCTGCCGTCTCTCCTCTGGACGCGCGATTTATCATGGCCCTATAGGGCCATGATCAATATAAAGCCACGATCAGTCGACTTGACTGCTCTAGCAGTTACGTCGACTACCAACTCGCCCAAGGAGTCTGGCCTCGGGTACATAGCTTGGAATACCCACTAACCCAGCCTTCGAGGAGTATTTATGACCTTGGTCATCAACACTTTTCTCTTTGAGTACATGTTTTTGAAGGCTATGTTCGTCAATTTTCCAAGCCCAAAATGTATCATATGATCTGTCGTGATATCAATTTCGAGCTTAGAGCATGTACTTCTTTTTTCGTATGTTCACGCTACAGAGTGATAATGCGCACATCATAACATGCAGCTTTGTTGTGTTTCATTGGGCTGAGTAATGGCACACCGTAGCTTTACAAATTAGAGGTGTTAATGTTCGTAATGTTAATTACACTTTCACGAACGCCTATAAAAAAGCCCTACAATCACATGTTGGTGTTGCCGCAATATAAAAGTGTTATAGCATTTTTTCTAAGCATTGTAACGTGCAGATGAATTGTTCACAGCCACGCAGAATGCCTTATCTTAATTGCAGCCTTAACCATGATTTTCAATGTTTCCGTTCCTCTGATGTTTCGCTCACCGACAACGCTGCCGGCGCCTGGCCTGCACAATCTCTATAACGCTATGGTGTTATTGAGCTTGCGCCTTTTGTATTTTTCTTCTCCGACACCTTCAGAGCTGCAAGGAGGGCTTCATGAGTAACAATGTCACAGACCCCTTGACATAGAGGAACAAAGAAGCGCTATGCCGTTTACCACCTTTATTGTGCTTTACGTCAGTGATTAGGTCGTTGACGCTAACATACTTTTTCTGCGACATGATGTCACCGCTAAAGCAAGGTCGAGATACGAGCGAGAAATTTGCAAGTGTACGTCTTAACGGTTGTTCTGGAAGGCACGTTAATAAGCGCATGTACTGCTGGGAGTATACAGAATGTCTTGTACCTGCAGCAGTTGACCACGTCGCACACACTGGAAGGTGGGTCCCCACGAGGTCTACGTGAACAATTATTTTCTTGAATAATAGGATATATATTGTCATCTCGCCAGACAATGTTTCGAATGCGCTGCATGCCTTCGTTGGTACAAACTTCGATCTACACGCATGATGACTATCAACGCACAGGTAAGATTGCCGAGGCATAGCGAGTTGCAATAGAAGAGATGGTAAAGAAGGAAAGGCAGGGAGGTTAACCCGACCAAGAATGCCGTGTGCTCCCTACACGTGAAAACGGGAAAAGAGAGATTGAAAGACCCAGATAAAAGAGTGGGAAAATAAAGAAAGATAACGCGTGGCACAACACAAACACAAACATGCAGCACATTGCAAAGCCCGTTGGCAACACATATTCATGCGCCTCTTCTGATAATGGCATCGACAGTTATCTTGTATAAGAGATAGCTGCCGGTTGCGATTTATCAAAAGATTGCTATTTATGCTATTTGTCAGATGCTATTTATCAGAATTCCTTTAGAAACTGTGAGCACATGTGTAGTTCCAGTTTTCTGTATATAAATAAATTTTCCAAATAAAAGAACTTAAATTGTTACAAGACTATTTGTCTGCTCTTCTCCTTTTGCGTTTTATTCGTTTGAGCGCTAATGATTGAAGGTGGTGAAGAAAGCAAAGCTATGCACTGATGAATTTCTACAGAAGCATCGTAAAATATGTTCTGCCATTTTTATCATATGGAAGGAATCAGCAATCGCTATCTCGAATAGAGAATGTAAAAAGCTACATAAAGAGAGTATGCAATAAACGTCAGAGCGGCGATCATTCGGCTGCTGACGGGAAAACGGATGGCCTTCTGCCGACTGCGTAAACATCGTCATAACGATGGAGTGCGATCTGGAGCGATGCTGCTTGTTGCCAAAAGCGCGACGCATACTGAAGCCAAAAAAAAAAAAAAGAAACGCTGGGGACTCGGAATAAATTTTAAATGACGTATGAAATACGCTGCACGAAGTCAATACTTTCTTGCGTCTCTTCGGCGATAAGCGTAGGAATCAGAAGGGAAATGGAGAGCGCAAACAGAAGTCCTGAAACGGGTAAAAATACAGCCGTGGCGTAAAGCTGCTGCTTTTCGCTCAGACGTTGATTGCTTTCAGACTCGTGTTTTTCTTTCCACGGAGTTTACTCTCTCGAGTCGATCACTGGACAGCTCAAACGCAAAGTGATCAAAACGTTTCCGAAAGCAACACGAAGAAGAAAAGATGAGACGAGAAAAACTACATCTTCGCGTCTGTTGACTCGCCGTGCATAATTTTTTAATATATTTTTCCAAACTCTTCTTTCAAAGTGGGTGAATCGGATTTAGCTCATCTTGCGTATACGCTGTTATTTTACTTTCAAAGTATGCTCAAATGCAGCTAGAACAAATGGTAAAACACCATGTCATATTCCTAATGAAATGAATATGTTTATCCAATGCCTCGAAGCGCATCTGTGACGACGTAATTCAGGTGAATGATCTTTTCAACACGCTTTATTTTCATTTAGAGTCGAAGAAATGCTTTATCTCTCACGGCAGCAGCTCTGAATATCACCGCCGCTGGGAAGCTTTTGTTATGCCTTGGCGGATAATAAAGCTTCTTCGCTTTTCCGCATTCCATGAACATAAATTTTTATCACACACATATAGAGCCTGCTTTAACAATCCGCGTCGATCTGACTGCAACCTACAGATAAACATAGTATGATGTAATGTTCGACCTACATTGACGGCCACACCTTAACCATTTTCAACCACTTACACTTACTTGGATGCCATTGTAATTCGGACGCAGTTGTGTTTCATATAATATATTCACAATACTATTAATAAAACCATGAAAACGAATCTTCCGAGAATATTCACAACATATTTTTTAGTAAAATTAAGTTACGCTGAACGCGTCGTTCACTGATTGGTGGCCCATTCATCACACGTATGCCTCACTAGCACTTATATAATATGGTAGCGCAGCAATATTACGCTGCGCTGCTATAGAGGATTATTCAGGTGGAATAACTGGCGCTGTACAAATATAACAATTTAAGCTTGGCAGCCGTTAGTTCAAAGCTTAGCATGAATATATTCAAGAAATTGCTACCTTACTTCTTTTTGTGCATTCTTGATTTATATGTGGGGTTTAACGTCCCAAAACCACTATATGATTATGAGACGCCGTAGTGGAGGGCTCCGGAAATTTATACCACCTGGGGTTCTTTAACGTGCACCCAAATCTGAGCACACGGGCCTACAACATTTCCGCCTGCATCGGAAATGCAGCCGCCGCAGCCAGGGATTCGAACCCGCGCCCTGCGGGTCAGCAGCCGAGTACCTTAGCCACTAGACCACCGCGGCGGGGCTTTTTGCGCATTCTCTTTAGCGCAAGCTATCTAACGTGTCCACCTCCTTCAGGTCTGCTCATTGTATTACAGCAGCAATCATACACTATCCAGGAACTAGTGCAGCCTCAGCCCACGTACTTTGCCCTCTTGATTTACTATACTTGGCACAAGTGAAGGAGAAGATAAATTGAAAACCTGAATGATAAGCTTCCTAAATAAATGTGGCCACGTGCACAGTATTTCGTGCACGGACTGTTAAAATGTCTCCACCGACATGACTTGTGATTGCCAAAGACGCACCTACGAACACTGTTATGACATAAAAGGAAGAAAAGAATTATTGCCTATTGCCTTTTCTGAATATTCCATTATCAAAGAGCACGGTGTTGAGTGGGCAGTGTCTACCTCAGAGAAACGCCTATGCTCACGTGTCAGTGGTAATGTGCTTCGTACTGAATACTGCAATGGCTTGAAGTAAAGTATTGAATTGAATTCTGCATTAATGTAATGAAATTGGTTATGACTTGAGCTCGAGTCATTACCATTTTAATACACTGATGCGACGAGTAGCTATGACGGAAGCCTTTCGAATGCACACTGTGTGCATCGTTTCTGTACGCTGCATGCACCATCTGTTTGCGTGTGCATGATATATATTTGTATCAGCCATCACTTTACTGAGAATAAAGTCCACGTCGGGAGCCTAGACGTACAGGTCAGTCCACTTATAAAAGGAACACGCGAGTGTGTTGCCTGCGCTTTGCGGCGGCTGCCTATACAGCATCATCCATTATTACCTATTACCAGGCAAGATAACAATTATTGGCCGGTTGACAAGCGCATCTGCATTACAGTTCCCCACTTGTCGCGCAACTAGCGATGTTGGGTGTTGCCTGCAGCTTGCGCGATGCCCGCGCACCACGTTCGATTTGTTGCCGGCAGACTACGCACTGCAGACATCGTCCTTTGTGCGAGTGGGAAAGAGCGTTATCTAGCAGCACTTGCCGGCCAGCGATGACTCGTTATGGTGTTTGGCAACAGGTGACGCCAAAATCCAACGTGTTTTGTTCAACTGTCGGTTGATGGTGCTGTAGACAGCCGCTTCAGAGTGCAGGCCATGCGCTCGCGTGTTACCACTACATTGGACCAACCTGCACCTTGCTTTTAAGGTCTTTATGTGTTTGTTCAGGCTTTTCGTCTCAAATTACCGAGAATCACCAAACAGACGGAATTTCGTCCAACTCTTAAATTCATGTATTCTAAAGAGTTTCCAAGTACTGAGCTACATTGCATATAATACAGAGAGGAATAACTGGGTGATATACATATACCTCTTGAAAGTACCACAGAACTTACTATTAGAGCCTATCTATGTACATTGTTATGCTCATTAATGCCAGGTACTGCATGCATTCACAAAAACTCTGACCATCCCAACCCACTTTGGGCTAACGGGCTACACTTTAAGTGACTTCTGCATTAACCCTTGAAACCAGGAAGCGGACAACTGGCGGCTGATACTAACACCTTGAAAATGACGTTTGATTTCATGCTAGTCCAAATAAACGCTAACAACGTCTTCGTAGGCTACATGGAACGCACTCTGAAGGCACGTGCTTACTCAAGATAACAAAGAGTCCACATTAGTAGAACACTTCCAACGGATCTTAGCTTCTGACCCGTGGGTCACGGGTTGAATGCGGTCGCGGTGGTCGCATTTTGATGGAGGCGAAATGGCAGAAGCCTGGGTATTGTGCGATGTCAGTGCACCTTAAAGAACGCCAGATGTTCCGGAACCCTCCACTACAGCGCCATCATATCGTGGTCTTTTGGATTTCAAACCCTAGGTATTACTGTTATTATAAGGCTTGCAAAGACGTCATAGCTGTATCGAGTATAACCTACTCCATGGCGTTCTTTAGGCACGAAGTATACCACACATTGAATACTCTTTTGCGTCATTCGTGGTTTGAAGCCGTTTACGCAACCCGCGTTTGCAATCATGTGATAAGCTACAGAGATACGTTACATACCTATAAAATAAAATAAAAAAAGCTGCCGAAGAAACCGCGTAACAGCATACACACCCGGCACGGAATAAAACAGGCGGTCATTTGCTTTTAAATGCAAAGCGTTTCTTAGCGAACTTTGGCGACTTTGAGCGCATCTATCTATCTAGCCGCTTATGTTTCGGTGCTCTCGTGGCCTAAACTGGCGTGCACCAAAATTAGCGTGGAAGGGTGAGATGGTTTCACAAATATGACGCGCTGGTGAAGACATGCATACTGTCACAATCTCGTCGCGTACATCGTCAAACACTTCCCGCCAGACAGTGCCACATACCCACGGGCGGGTATGTGCCGCTAATATGCGCGTCATCAGATGCGATATGACGCGAAGAGCTCACGTTGGGCGCGCTCTAAAGGTTCAGCAGCTCTCACGTTTTGATGAACGCGGGCCTCCACACAGCATGATCTCTCCTGTGCGCGCGCTCATCAGGCTAGTGATTCGTGAGAGCGTGTAGGTCACTTCACTCGTTGCCGCGGCTGCGTTCACGAAAGGAGCACCCTGTTCACACACGAAAAAGCACGAATAAGTGACTGGCATTATTGGCAATCGCAGGGAACTGTGGGATGCAACGGCTTCCGTTCGACGCACTATACGCGTGTTAGGCGCAGCACGCGCGCATTTTTGTACCGCTCCGTTGAAAAAAGCACCACTCCGTGCAATTCCAGTCCTTTAGAAGTTCTTTTTTTATTTCGCTAACCATCACTGTGACGATGACAAGCTACGAAAGCCATGAACGGTAAGAAAATTTTTTTATCGCACTAAAATGATCTGCAATGCTTTTATGGTTCTCGCGGGCATTGCCAGTTTGGCTAGCAGCAGATCAGTCGATACAGAAAACAGTTTTCACGGTATGATACGTTACTGCAGATAAAAAAACACCATTTTAATGATCTTCGGGGATGGGGATGACCGTAGCAGTGTGCTAAGAGTTCATTTCGGCATCGCTGCTTCGGCCGACATATTCAGTTGATCAGCATAAAGAGCAGCAACTATTTTTATTTTATTTTATTTATTTACAGAATACTGCGGCCAAAAGTCTAAGCAAGGTGAACAAAATACTTAACAGTAACAGGAAACAAAGTTGCAAAGTGTTTTTACAAAATGATTCTGGTTGTAAGACGAAAAAAAAACAACTTGGTCATGATGATTTATAAGGAAGTAAAAAAAACTGTATTTGTACAAATAGTCACGGCCTTTCGGGGAATGCTTCCGTTAGTTTATTCCAATCAGCTATAATTTGTGGGAAAAAGGAGTAGCGAAAACTGTCAGTACTTGCGAAGATTGACGTTAGGGAATGAGGATAGTGGTGCCAAGTGGGTCTGCTTAACAAGGGAAAACCTATACGCTGCGGGTCTCCAAGGATAGCCTGTGGTTCACTATTCCGGAAAGACAGTTTAGACATTATTTTCTTCGTGTTTTAATAATTCAATACTACTTGCAGTTAGTAGTAGATTAGCGAAGTCGGTTGACTTAAATTGACTATAAATAAACCATACTGCTTTACTTTGAATTCTTTCTAGGTGCGCGTTGAGATATTTATTTTAGATGCGGAGCATCTTATACTCGCGCCTTGTAGTGCGCCGTCCGCGCCGTCCGCACCGCTTCTCGAACATTCGACAGCTGACGCGCGCGCATGCGCCGTCGCGCCGTCGCCCACTCTTCCACCATCTGTGCATCCCTTCCTCCTCTACACACCGCGCGCGCTTCACTCCTCCACCATCTGTGCACCCTTCCTCCTCTACACACCGCGTTCGACATCTACAATTCTCCTGATTCTCCAGTGGACGCGCATGTGGCGTCGCGCTTCGAGAACATTCAACAGCTGACAGTGCATGCGCCGTCGTGCTGTATATATACTCAGGTCGGCGCTCGCTCGCTCAGTTGCCGCTCGTCGGTTGGTTTGTACGGCGCGTCGACGTCCAAGGTCGCGGTGAAATGAATTCCAACGAATCCACAATCACAATGATCGACGTCCCTTCGACCAGCGCCGCCCTTTCGCATACGTGTGTACGTGTTCACTCATTTAACCACCCCCTCCTACAACCACGTTAACCAATTTAGCCATCGACCCAAGTAAGTCGCACTTTAACACCCGTTAACCAATTATATGGTCCGCATCCTCCCTCAGTGTTCCCCGAGGGAAGCTGCGGGCAATTTTTTTTCTAGCCTTCCGCGTGCTTCAAGACGCATTTCTTGGTCAAAGTCAGATGCTTATTTGAACGGTGATCTTGATGAAGCTGCGCGGCACGGCGGCACATAAACAATACAGTGGGACATACACGGCGTCGAATAATCGAAACCCTGGTTTTGTTTAAACGCACTTCTTCCTTTGGGTGCCGTCCTGGAGCACAGTTTAACCAAGGGAAACGGAATGAACTCGTCCAGCACTTGTGTAAACTTTCTCTTGAGTGAACCTTTCGCGTTTTTGTCATATACTATATATGGGTGCTATATGAGACGGCAAGCGAGTTAGGGGAACACAGAAGGTTAGGTGGGCAGATGACATTAAGAAGTTTGCGGTATAAATTGGCAGCAGCAAGCACAAGACCGGGTTAACTGGCGGAACATGGGAGAGGCCTTTGTCCTGCAGTGGACGTAGTCAGGCTGATGATGATGATAATGATGGTGATGATAATGATGATGATATGGGTGCAATTGCCGGCGCTCATCTCGTATAGCAGGTAGATTTCGTCCGATCGTTCCCATAATATATCCGCTAGGCGCGCCTGCGCGACATTTTATTTATCAATATAATATTCACAGCGAATTCATGTGTAAGCTTTTTTAGCGTAGAATACACACGTACCTGTGATAAAATGGTTTTCACACACTCTGGCTTGAATGTTCCGTACTCAAAGGCTACATGTCGCTGTGACTCTCTTCACAGTCGCGGCCCACCTCATTTTTCTTTCATTACATGAGAATGAATACCGGCGTTCGCCTTTCACACTCGAGTTGGAGCAGGCCAACGGCTGAACAACCGACATTGGTTTATTAGGACGAAGATAAATGGACGACTGCGCATGCGAATCCTGAATAATCTGAGGCTTGTGGCAAAGTGGTTCACCGTCATCTACTCTTCTCGAACCAGAAGCCGGTAGCAGACGATGCATCCCACAATCCCTCGCTCTTCTACTGGTCACCTATTGTGACAGTTGCTCACGCTTGTCCTGTGTGTACTCGTGCGCTCGTTCGTGCACCTCTCTTTCTGTTTGAACAGCATGCTCTATGTGTCTGACAGTTGTTATCCGCAGTCGCCATGTGTTTGCTCATTCCTGGCGTGCTTTCTAGAAGCTTGAGGTGCGTGCTGCAAACTTCGGGCTGTTTGCAGCTCGTCGCGTGACTGCAATTGGTTGCTGCAGCATTCATTCTTCGGTATTGTGGCGAAACAATGCACAATGAACGCTTAACTACTTCGGTGAAGACGCGTTTATCTTCCGCGTTATTCCGATTTCCAGAAGAAGGAATCAGCCAAGTTTTTTAACAAAGATTTCCACTTCAACGCACACACATACTAAGTGTTTTTTGTGGTACCATTTGCTCTTACTTTCCTCTTTATTTTACTCTGTAATTTTTGTATTTATGCGGAATTCACAAATTCCTCACGCATTACTTTCAGAATATTCATTGCGTATAGGTATTTCCAGAGAAAAAAAAGCAGAAAGGGTCCCTGAAACGGTTTTTTCCCATTTCATTTTTAATTAGACCACTACTGGAGCAAATCTTTCGCACTTGAGTTCAATCAAAACATCTATTTAACTAAGCTACGAGTACTAAAAAGTACCGTCCTCCTCCACTCCGCCTTTCACCCACAACTGCCCTCCACTCTTCCTTCGATCGCTCGGGGCTAAGATCCGCCTTTACGGCACCTGAGTGACAATGTAACGTGAGAACACATACGCGTAAATCCCACCGACGGTCTGCTCTGCGCGTTCCAGAGCCACTCAGATCAGCTGAGCTGTAAACGATGACGTCAGTGGGGCATAGCTTGTCGCTTGGTGTATGGACAGTTGAAAACGCGTTTGGCTGAGTCACAGCGATCTGCAGTGATCTGGAGCGATTCTCAGCTTTAAAGTGTTACATAAAAAACACAGTTTACGCAGAGAGCTCAAGTTGGTCTTTAAATTGCCATTTTAACTTGTTCTACAAGCCTAATCTGTTTGTGAAAAAAATGTAAAAATCATTTCAGTGTTCCTCTAAACTTCTTGACTGTACATTTATATAGCGGGTCGGGCCCTCGTGCAGTCTACTTTCGAATAAGTACTAAACATTATCGAATAAGAAGAATAGCGTACAAACGTTTTTCGCCAAAAAGGATGTCTCTAGATCTTTTAGGAATGGGCAGATTCAATCACATGTGACTTATCACGTATGCACATTTTCTTTCACGCCATGCTTTTGCGCGTAAGGTAATCTCTTGTCGTGTTCAGGGTTCTTTGCACAGGCGTTTTTATGTGCACCAAGAACAAAAGTCCTACGTGATGCCGTGCGGAATGATCGCATCTCCGCCGCAGCTTCAACTGCAATTCCCACTGGCACAACTTTTTACGGGCAGATGTGAAGCGAGTACTTCTCCCAATTTCCCTTCGGAAAAACGCCGTTCGCTAGAGCTTCAGGGTTATTGCTGCTCTATCGTGATTATTAGGGAATGTGAATATAAAAGCTTATTCCGCTTACAGATGAAACTTCGCCGTTGAGTAGCCGATAAACTACTCAGAATGTAAAAACCCGCGTTAATGAAATCCCGAGGCAACGAAATTTCCACAGCAATGAATATTTTTGAATGTCTGGCAAACGCCTATTCAAATTTATGCGTTTCATATATCACGGTAATGAAACATTTTTATGGTGATCCTTGCTTGGCAAATTTTATGGACCTACAGTATGCAGAACTATGCGAAGTAAAACAAACCTTGTTCGAAAACCATTGAAGTACAGACGTTTTGACCCTGAATTGTGCAAACTTACGCGACAGCACAATGGGCTGGGCGCAACCGGTTCTGTTTAAAAAACAGCAGCAAGTAAATCTGTCGTAGAAGTTGGCGGCCATACTTAAACAGCGACACAGTGACAGCAGCTTCCCATTTAACCTATGCAGACCTTTCCACATTTAAGCAGAACTTCATATTTCATACCGGCTGTGCTTTTGAATAAGGTGCTGTCGTCCTCTTCTCGCTAATGCGGGAGCAAAGTATGTACAACCTCTTTGGGGTAGAAAGACGAGTAGGAACTCCTATTTCCCAGGGACTGTCTTTAGTGAGTGTGACACTTTGTGGACATAAGGCAGAACTTCAGGCTGCGTCACATGCTGCACAGTGTCGGCCTGCTACTCCATTTCATGCGCGCTTTTGTTACAGCTATTGTGACAATGACTGAGCGTGGTCATTCTCGTAAAGAAAGCACAGCCCAGGTAATTGTTACCCAGCGGAAAATATCTGGGTATGCCTAGGCATTTTGGTCTGAATTTCTTCAGGAACACGATGTATCTTCCGTCACCGAATTACAACGCCTGAGCCAACGCACTATAACTTTGTACACACATTCACCTTCTTCGTAAAGCCCTGGGGTGAAATGTATGGTCTGGTTGTTGAGTAAGATGTGTGCAAGAGCATGATGTAGCCTATATACACCATGCATTGGCCCCAACTTCTTCTATATATAGTTTAATGAAACAAAAAACAAGAAAGTTTATTTTTAAAGCGCTCTTTGGAGACAAAAGCCCACCTAGAGCAAACTGACCGATATCTTACACATCGCGTCATGGATGCATAGCATGGCTCCAACATGGAGGCTTAGACAATGTCAAGCGCATAATCACGCAGCGATTAACGTGCTTCAGTATAATAACGATGTTGCTGCAAATCCATTGGTCCCTGTGCGTGGAATAATGAAAGAATCAGCAAGCAATGCACTGATAGTACTAACGTGTTATCACAAAGTTTACGTCCCACCTTGTTGGTGCTGCAACGTGGCTGTTGAATTAACGTAAGTGCAAGTCACCTATATTTCCCCGGCAATTATTAGCCCGGGACATTTATTTCCAGTCTCCAGTCACCCATAATCGAGAAGCGACCCCAGATACACCACTGCTGATGCTCCTCACCGAGCTAATCAGACTGAAGTTGTCATCATGTCTGACACCCACTGTCGAGTGCAACGCGCACCTTACTGCCAAATCTTCTCTCTACTTTGGGCGTACGTAGCTGCAAACGTTTCTTCTTTGTGCAGCCTGCTCGTCTCACCTTTTGCAGCACGAGTGAGCGGTTGCTGACGATGATGGCCTGAGGACGTGTTGGTCTGCAAGTCTCGGCCTTCGAACAGCCAGCTGATCTCGCTGACGGGTGGGTTGGCTGCCACACTGCACTCCAAGTACACGTCGTGGTTCTCCAGAATGCTGCTCTGCCGAAGGCGATTGCCCAGTCGCACCACCAGCTGCGGTTTGTCTGCAAGAAGGAAAGAAAGTACGTGGTCAATGCAATTACCATTACCGATATGATATACATACATACAATCACGAAGACCGACGCGCTCGTGCTGAATTGAATTCGAACTAGTGCATGGGCTTACTGATACCTAACTACAAGCAAACCTTTCCTAGATAGAAAGGTAGAGATCAATGTCCTTACACTTGCAAGTTGTAATAAACAATGATTTTAACATTTTGCCATAAGCCAAAAACATTTATAATAAAAATGGCTACACGACAACATGGTGGGCCTATTGTATCTTACTCTGACAGTGGGAAGAATCTCAGTGTTCAATTTTCCCAAGCACGGGTAATTGCTCGAAATAATGCGCCAGCTGCGTGCGCAGAATGCATCACGATGACCAGCAGGGTGGCTTGATGATGTTGAATGCGTCACAAAACCTGGTGGAGCATTTATGTAGAGGCAGAAACTGTGATAGGCGAGAGAACGAGCGCGGAGAGAGAAAGCGAAATAAAGATAGGAAAAGAAAGAAATACTTGGAGAAACATCTCTTGTTTGAGCGAGGTTCGAAACCGCGTTCCCGAAGAGGAGCGTAGTTAACCACTGAGCTGTCCAGGGTTTTTTTTTTTCAGATGCGAGAGCATATGATGCCGTGGGCAGTGTCCGTTCTTCGGCGTGTGCACCCATACTGCGCATACGCAACTCTCCCTCATCCTCCCCCCTCTACGCAGGTGTGCGCTATCTTCCTCCTTCTCCTCCTCCCCGCCACAGGTGCGTTGCATCGAATTATTGCATATATCTATCAGACTCTCTATCTCATATATAGCGCGCATTTGCTGTGCTTCCGTTATTCTCTCCCTGCACAACGGTGTGCGAAACGCCATGAACAATGTCAACGTCGACTCTAGTTGCAAAGGCAGCGCCACCGCCACAGAGAATAGGAAAGCTTAGGAAGCCGAGCGTAGACGCCAGCGTCGGCAAGCGGGACCCCGAACTTCGGGCCAGAGAAGCCAAACGTAAATGTCCACGCTGCACCTCAAACTCAACATCTCGATAGATAGTGTCGAACTTCACATCGCAAGGAGCATGGTGGAGGACGCCAAGGACCTATAATAGACGTGGGTGCGGGTCCTGCATACTCGCACAGGACTTGAACGTGAAAATAATGACAAGCAATTGCCTGGTGCAGCCCATAAAAGACGCATGCTCTCTGCGATGCGTTTCCAAGATCGCAAGTGACACATCATCATCAGGGGAACGTGCATACACCTCGTGTTAGAAAATTTCAAACTTGAACCTCTGTAGCAAGACCCATTGACACTGCACTTGACCGACCACAAAGCCATCTTCTTCGAGATACGCTTGCACCGACGCCAGCAATAACGTACGATCTCTAAATACTGACTCAACAACCCCGTACATACGTCTCCTCCCTTCTGAAATATTGAATTCGTTATGTTACCAAGTCAAACGAAGCAAAAACTTGTTGTGCACCCCTCGCGATGCTTTCGCATCTCAACATGGTTGCCCGTAGGAAGAGATGATGAGTAATTTTTTGAATGTGAAACACTAAAGCGTCTCGGCTTGTCAGCATATATGGTCGTCCGGCTGTATTTTATTGTTTCGTGGTTTCCGCTGACGGTAACAGGGCATAATGAGACATAGCGTAAAAGGGCGCCTCAGACTGAAGGTGAAGAGGTTGACGTTGTTGGTGAGCTGTGTTGTGGCTGCGGACTGTATACTGTTATGTCCACATAACATTTTGGTGGAGGTGCAGGGTACTCTTTTGATGACGGAGCTACGCAGTGGACGCCTCCTTAAGTCTGCTGCCATGGCTCCAGGTGAAAATGGGCCTTTACCACCTACATCGGCAATAAAAGCAATCCCGTACGTCACCTTAACGCAACCCCGTGATCCCCGTACCTTTACTGGAGGCCACAACGCGAAT